>NC_133212.1:22506087-22541087 GCF_958299795.1 Porites lutea
CACGAGTTTAATGAGTATTATAATGATGAATTCTACAAAGTAAAACTAAAATGAAACAGAAACACTTTCCATACAAAAGTCAATATGTATTTAATTAGGAAAATATTGCATACATTGTAAGATATGGATTTCGGATTTGTTCTGACATTAAATAATCACGTCACTCGGGAGATCTTAATGTTGTCATGGGTTTAATGCCCAGCCTTGTTTCTATAAACGTCAACATTTTCATCTGAAAAATACGAGTCTTCAAGCCGCTGCTTACAGTCACGTCTTTATTACTGACGATAGAAACCTCAAGCAACCACAACAAGAACGTCAACGAGAACGTTAACAAAACATGAACAAACAATGTTGATAACGATCACTCATTCATTTATCTACAGTGGAACCTCGATTTAACGAACCTCTATATAACAAACGATTTTCGTCAGCCCGGCATATATTATAGTAAAATGTATGGAACAGAACCTCGATTTAACGAAATCCTCCTTATCATTACAACGAACACAATCCAGAATCCTAATCGTAAGATATACCTCGATATAACGAATAAATGTGAACATATGATAAAGAAGAAAGCCAAACAGACCAACAAAGATAAAATTTATGCGTATAGCAGTTTTAAGCAGTTTTGTTTGCCTTTTCTTGAGTTTCTAGTGTCGTATAGCTCGGTATTACACCACGTATAATTACAGTACTGTAATTGTTCAGATCCGCGAATATTGGGTTTTGTAAATTAATCATTAACTATACCTCTGTAAAACGACCATTTTGGTTGATTTTGGTTGATTTCCGAAAATTCGTTAAATCGAGGTTTTCGATTTAATTTTTAACAAACAAACAGAAACCGTATTAATTCGAGTAAACGACGCCCTCGAATAAACGCCGCACCTATTTAAAAGAATGAGGCTAATAAGAAAAAGCTCGGTACAACTTGATAATTTACACCATCCATACATTTACGATCCTATCTCGGCAAAATGAGGGAGACATTGGTGAACCTTTAAATTACATAATATTTACAAACGATTTACACTAACTGTTGTCAATGATTTTTAAAAAACGATTTCGAAGTAAAAGGCTCCCTCGAATAAACGCCGCATTGGAAATATGGAGAAACCAGAGTTTCGTTCAGGGCACTGCTCCAGATCGCAGCGATATATTTTTTGATACCTAGAAGAAAGTATAATTTCTCGTGAAACCTTTTTCTTTGCCTGTGGAAGTTCAAATTTCAAACAAGAAAGGAGTTACATTATGGCCACAAGAAGAGAAATTTCAAATCTTCAAGGGACCATGTAATGTTCTATTTATTATATAAACACCAATAAAATACCAAACCATTTCACTTAAATAGATTTATGGTCTGAAAGGTGCGGTTAATTATGAAGCCATACGAACGGTGTTATGTTCACATGTGAGGATATGTCTTTTTCACATGTGAAGATATCAAGTTTTCGCGCAAAAGCTCACTTGGTATTTCATTGGCGTTTATATGATATATAAAACCACATCATAATAACATAAGAAAAATGTAAAAGGAACGGCTAAATAGAAAGGTCTTAAGGGGGGCAATGACTGAAAAAGGACTTAAGATTTTTTTTTCTTTAGGCCTACCCGTGCTTTGTAAAACGGGCAATCGTTTGAAGTGTGGACCTAATGAACATCGTCCTTTCCTACTGGTACTTATACGAAATATAGTCAATAGAGTTTAAGCATTTTTTTTTTCACACATCACGCCCTGCCCCTCCCTAAACTTAGGCCTTATTGGAGAACAAATTTTTCAAGTAAAAACCTCTTCAACCAGGGTAGAAAATACATTACAAATAGTATACCTTGAAACTTTCGTCATAAATGCAAGTGACTGCAAGGAATCGTTTTTTGCGCCACTCAAAACAAGACGTTGCCATATCCATTGACACATTCCCTAGCATGCTGCTTTCCTGTCCGTCTCATATGGAAATACCTTCAGCATACCCTTCCCTTTACCACCAATAACTTCAGGAATCGGATGAGTGTCCACAATGAAGAAGCATTCATTAATGAAGCCAATAGTAAAAATAACTGTGTGGCAGGTGTACAGCCCAACACTGAAATTACCCTCGGACGGCCTAGAGGAAAGAGCGCGCATCAGGTTCTCTCTTCCTTTCCAAGAAAAGACATAATCTCCTGTGACAAACTCTTCTGAAAACTCGTACTCGTCAATTGGAACGCCAATGTTCTTTATGAGCTTGTAGGCTGATTGTGCATCATAGAATTCTTCCACCTTCCTGTGTGGGTTAATAAGACGAGGGGATTCCGTAATTACCCGTTCTGCTACATCGCAAATGCATTGCCACACCCCACTCTTTCTTCCTTTTTGGTCCTGGTGCAGACAGTGTATTTTATCTGCAATTTGAACACTAAGGAAAGCGCAAGCGTTGCTGCCATCATTATCAGGGTGGGATAATTTGGGAAAGTTGGCATCATTTGCTGCAATTTTGGCCACATTACAGTCAAAAGCCTCCAATGATGACGCTTGGCTAACTTTTAAATGGATATCCATGGAGGACTCAGAAGGTACTTGGTTGATCATCTGGACCACTTGATCGATCTTTGGCCTGTTTTCTGGACTGAACTGAATACATTCCATGTAAATTCGATGTATATTATACCAGTCAGTGGCGTGTTTGTGCTGGTACTTGAGGGGCTCGATAGGAAGCTTTTTATCGGCCAAGATGGCCTCTAGACGTTGAAGACACGTTTTCCCTTTATCCATGGCGCGCTCGATTTCCTTGTGATATGGGTACTTCACAGAAGGATTGAGTAAAACAAATAGGCTCATTCCCAGTGCCCATACATCTGCCCTTTTCATATCTTCAATAGTGGCGACTGACAAACGTGTCTTGCCAACCAGAAACTCCGGGGCCTGATATACAGGGGTGCCACGGTTTACACGGAGAGTCTGAGAATTTAGAATCGACTTTGTCTGCACCTCACTCGACCGACTTTCACCGAAGTCTGCCAATTTACATACCATGGGGCACTCGATCCACACTTTTCCGATTTCTTCCTTTGACAGTTGGCAATAATGTTGGTTGCTGACTAAAACATTTGCCGGCTTTAAATCCCGGTGTGCAACATTTTTATGGTGAAGGTATTGCAGACCAGTTGTAATGTCTTTGCATATACCCAAAAAAATACGTGGGTCGTCAAAGCCTGCACAATCATAATCGTTGAGTGTGGCAAGAAAGCCAGATAGGGAGCTCACCTTTGAGTTCATTCCAAAGGGCATAAAGTCGAAGTAAGCATATTCCAGGATCAGGGCTACTGGTATCGTGCAGATTCCCTTAAAGTTGACAATATTTGGATGCTGCAAATCTCGGAGATCAAAAATTTTTCTTGTCTTCGAGGTCCTCACCAAGCGCCTTTTTTACGACAACTTTCTCCGGCGAATTCCCGCTACCATGTGGGTAATAATCTGCTGTAAAAACAGCGCCAAAACCGCCTTTCCCGATTTCCTCTTTGTTAAAAAACTTTTGAAAATCAAACAGCGGTAAGTCAGAGACATCGATGGATTTGGGCTTTAGTAACGGCAACGCAAACGCCATAATCAGGACATAATACCATGTAATACATAAAAAAGGAACAGCGAAATCTCGCCGAGTCTACAGGCAATGCGGTAACAGAAACAAGATATCTTTTACAGCCGCGGCGACCTAGTCAACATGGATCGAAATACACCAATTATTGTCCGCAGATGTGACCTTTTGAACTCACTTGAGAAAGGCTATGTTTCCTCGTGAGATGCACGTAAGAGTGATTGACGGGCACAGAAACTGTATTCGTCATCCTTTTGGCTTAATTTAAAGCGGGTAATGTTTGGAAAGAAATTAATAAGGCGACTGGTCAAAAACGAAATAAAATGTTGTGACAAACAAATCGCTGTCTCCCGTGCGTTCGGGACAGAAAACATTGTCACATAATAAGATCTGCTAAATTTTTCCTTCTAAAAAGGTCCTGTTCGCGCTTCGTAAATTCAATTAATTGCTTTGTTTATTCAAGGATTACCCAAGTGACGTGACATAAATCGGAAGTGTCGCATCACAGAAAAAAAAATGTAGCTCTATAGGGGTTATGTAGAAAACAAATCGAAGACCCCGGTCAAAGATCCTGGTCAAAATTTTGTGTAACTGAA
Source organism: Porites lutea (assembly GCF_958299795.1). Lineage (NCBI taxonomy): Eukaryota > Metazoa > Cnidaria > Anthozoa > Scleractinia > Poritidae > Porites > Porites lutea. The sequence continues at coordinate 22,510,265 of NC_133212.1, forward strand.
AATCTTGTTGTTTCTTACACTCCTTTAGTGTCTAGAAGTCGTTAAAAGCAGTTTCCAGCCGTTTCCAAGTGATTTTGAGGGGGGTCTTCGTTTTCTACACACCGGGGGGATGGTGTAGAAAACGACGACCCTAGTCGAAATTTTGTGTAATTGGAAATCGTCAGGAGCCGTGTTGTTTCTTACACTCCTTTAGTGTCTAGAAGTCGTTAAAAGCAGCTTCCCTCCGTTTCCGAGTGATTTTGAGGGGGGTCTTCGTTTTCTACACACCGGGGGGATGGTGTAGAAAACGAAGACCATGGTCGAAATTTTGTGTAATTGGAAATCGTAAGGAGCCGTGTTGTTTCTTACACTCCTTTAGTGTCTAGAACTCGTTAAAAGCAGTTTCCCTCCGTTTCCAAGTGATTTTGAGGGGGGTCTTCGTTTTCTACACACCGGGGGGATTGTGTAGAAAAAGAAGACCCTGGTCGAAATTTTGTGTAATTGGAAATCGTAAGAAGCCGTGTTGTTTCTTATACTCCTTTAGTGTCTAGAAGTCGTTAAAAGCAGTTTCCCTCCATTTTCAAGTGATTTTGAGGGGGGTCTTCGTTTTCTACACACCGGGGGGATTGTGTAGAAAACGAAGACCCTGGTCGAAATTTTGTATAATTGAAGATATTGTTGTTTCTTACACATCTAAGGTGGAGATACCCGTTTCTAGATATTTATAAGTGATTTTGAGGGGGTCTTCGTTTTTGGGTCTTAGGTCTTAGGTCTTCGTTTTCTACCCACCCAATCTCAAAACAATCCCTTGCACCGAGCGGTTTTTCTCCGGGTACTCCGGTTTTCCCCTCTCCTTAAAAACCAACACTTTCAAATTCCAATTCGATCTGGAACGCACAGACACGTTTCAACGAGTTCTTATGAACTCCTTAGTGATCCGTGGGTAAACAAATTACAATTTACAATTTACAATTTTTTATAATTTTGGTTGTTTATCCTTAAAGTCATAAAATTGGTTTTCCACTGGAGATGGATTTTTGTCTTCGTTGCGAGCTGACATGTCGCTGCGACCTGAATGCCTGGGCCCAGTTGCTCGAAGCATGGTTAGCGTTAACCAGCGTTAAATACCTTGACAACTTATTGGTTTTGATACTGCTTAAACAATGGTTAAAGCTAACCATGCTTTGAGCAACTCAGCCCTGATCGCTAAGTGGTCAACGGCGTTATCGGTTAAACATCACACAAAAATACGGATTTTTTTTTTCGTTTTCTGGCCAGGTCATAGATAGAAAAGTGCTTTTATAAAAAGGGCGAAAAATGGAGAATATGCTACATTGCATTTTTCTAGCGTTTGTTTTTATCGTTGCCACCCCGGAGATCACCGGGTTACAATGCAAACTAGTTGTGGGGTAGGGGTGGGGGGCAAGGAGAAATAGTCTGTGAGGGATAATCGCTAAAATCACTCATGAAATAATTTTAAAAAAAAAAAACGAGTGAGTGAATGAATTTCCTGTACTAGCAAAGCATCGTCAAGAGAATTGGAGTTCTAATTTTAGAACAATAAAATAAACAAACAATCAATACAAAGTGAAGATTGCGTGACAGTAGGTTGCCAGAGGTCAGGATTCCCGGGGTAATAATTTTCCACGGGAAAAATGTTCACATGAGTTCTTGCTCGTGGCGGCGTGTTCGATCGGGATCTCCTCGATCGAAAATGTCCCTTTTCCGAAAATTTCATCTTCCTAAGCTATCAAAAAGTAAAGCAGTTTCTGGAAATTATATCAATTCAAGTATCCAGCGCTTCGATTGCAACAATTTATCTGTTAAGGAGAGAATCGGACAAGGAGCGTTTGGCGATGTTTATACCACCGACTACAGGAGACACGAAGAAAAACATCCATCTCCAGTGGAAAGCCAATTTCATGATTTAAAGGATAAACAACAAAAGTCCAATAGGGGTAAGGCATATTTTCAGTGTACAATAGATACGTAGGAAGTCTATGGCTTTGGTCCCCTTTTTAAAGCGAGTCTTCAAATTGTTAGCGGATCGTAGATCAGCACGTGTATGATAGTAGTTTTTGTTTGTCTTACAGATTATAGTCTTCAAACGGTCGTAATTCGACTTTGTAGAAATTTTATAGATTGTTTTGGTGGGGGTCTTAGTTTAACTAAGAGGGGTCTTAGTTTTCGAAATTAAGAAAAACCTCTCGGTGCAAGGGAGAGAACCACCAACAAACTCAACCCACATATGGCGTCGACGCCAGGATTCGAACCCGGGCCACATTGGTGGGAGGCGAGCGCTCTCACCACTGCGCCACCCTTGCTATTATATATATAGGGGTAAGGCATATTTTCAGTGTACAATTATACGTAGGTAGTCTATAGCTTTCATCCTCTTCTTAAAGCCACAATATGGATAATGTATGTCTGCAAATTGTTAGAAGAAGCGGATCGTCTAGCACGCGTATGATTTTTGTTTGTCTTACGGATTATAGTCTTCAAACGGTCGTAATTCGACTTTGTAGAAATTTAAGAGATTGTTTTGTGGGGGTCTTAGTTTTCGTAATTACGAAAACTAAGAGGGGTCTTAGTTTTCGAAATTACGATAACTAAGACCCCTAAATTTACCATTAAATTTGACCTAAAACTCGGTGGAAAGGATGGAACATGATATAATTTGACAGATCAGACCTATTTCGGTTACAATTTGACTTTATATTTCGACGATTCGATTTTAGGGGGTCTTAGTTTTCGTAATCTCGAAAACTAAGACGGGTCTTAGGTCTTAGTTCTTAGTTTTCGAGGGTCTTAGTTTTCGTAACAACTTCTCCTAAATTGTCTGAATTCCACAAAAAGCTAGAAAAATTACCGCAACGTCATTTTGGACCCAGAAAAACAAGTTATTTTGTTGTAGCATATCACAACGTAGTGTTATATTCGAATTTCCAGTTCCAGCAAATACACAAGCTTACACAGAAGCTGGCCAAAAGGCTAAAAGGGGAATGAAGAAACCCACACAACCCACGATAGCTCATGATGAAACCCACGAAGTCGGAGAACTTATCGGTTGTCCCCTGTGGAACTGTAAAAGCACAAATATTCCCAGTAAAACAAAAAAGTTAATATTACTCACCTAACAGTGCCCTAGTATCTCGTACATGGACAATTGAATAAGATATTTCCATCATTCTTCCTGTAATTTGTTCGATGGTCATCTGGAACCCTTTTAATAAGTTTTAATTGCTCTCTGTTCTCAATTCATCCATGCAATGCAAATTGCAGGGTATCAACGGAAACCATCCAGACCAACATGTCACTTTTGACAGATCTCGACATGCACAGTCGAACGGCGCCTCTCTACTCAAAAAAACGAACTCTTCCGTAGAAAGCTAGACTACGAGTAGTACCCCATTTTTCCTCAGGGATAGTAGAGCGAGCGAAACGCGAGCGCCCGTGAAAATCACCCCACGCGAGAAAAGGCGACACGCGGCGGGGAGAGAGAGAAAAATTTTTCTCTCTCCCCGCAGCGTGTCGCCTTTTCTCGCGTGGGGTGATTTTCACGCGCGCTCGCGTTTCGCTCGCTCTACTATCCCTTGAGGAAAAATGGGGGACTACTCGTAGTCTAATAGAAAGCTATAGAACACAGTATCCATGCATACAGCGCTCTTCCGCAGCAATGATGTGAAACAGAATAGGTTAGAAAAGCAAACTTTAAAAAAAATAGAACGGCAAATGTATAAATGTTTAAAGCTGTAGGTTGTAATCAGATAATATTTCCGGCGACCAGGAGCGCCTCATGAATTAAATTATGAATTGACGTCACAGACCTGAGCTAGACCTGGTTTGCCGCTCACATTAGCTCACATTGTAGTTTTAATATTTTGACCTATTTTGCCAGCTTTTGCCATCTTTAGCAAACAATCCCAGCTAAAACCACCATCAATGCACCTTGCAGCCTATGCCTTTCATAATTAGCTATAGTACTGTAGCTTAGCTTAGCTTATAGTAATAGAATCGAACCTGGATGAATGATGAACCGTGCGACCTAACTGGTTAAGCATGGCGTGGTTGTTTTCTCGAATCCGGGATTGAAGTTCTACTGATAGACTAAGACGAATTGTCGGCACATTGATAAATACAAACATGAAACATTAATAGAGTACTTACGTGATTCGTGCTTTCGTTTCCGATGAGAAGAAGACGACTTTTCCTCCATGGTTTTAACGCATGAACGTTTCCACTCAACTAGCTTTAACTGAGTTCAAACACAGCCGCGCATTCTTTTTGACGACTTCCAGACAAATGTAAGTGACAGCTAGCCTGCGGTGCAGCCGGCCCACGTATCGCATATAGTGTGGATAAGTGTGGCAAAACAGCAAGTTTCTCATAAAATTATTCCATAGTGTGACGGTGCTTACGCTGTCCTTGGTGGGTTCTGATATTCGGTAAAGGCGAACCATATTTTCCTTTAAAATCTCCCGTTCCCACTTCTATTAAAGGCTAGGAAGGCCTGAATATGAAATAATATGTTTTCACAATGACGTCATCGAACTCTGAAAATTAACGAGTTCTTCTGAATTTTGAGCTTCTTTCGTTCAACGGTTTCAAACTTATTTTTTCATTGCGTGGGCAGTGAAAAAACAGGCCATGTTTTAAAAAAAACCAAGTTAGGTCTTCCTGTCGATGATCTGGGCGTACTACCCGAGCGTGAACACCACTTCCCGTATCCTATCAACTGGGATCGTTTTTCACGGAAAATGGCTCATATGCTAAGATCTATTTGGTTATTTTTCCATTTCTGTTTTCTTGTTTTCTTTCTTTATTTTTTCTATCACTCCCTCTGTTGTAAGCTCTACTAAAGATCCGGTTGAACCTCACTGGTTTGTCGTGGTGGTTTTGCCTTCACAAGTGTTTCTAATCCAAGGCAGCCTTGGATTGGATTGCACGCTGTGGATGCCGGATTCTTCGTCAGTAGAACTTTGATTGCGGATTCCAGTCGTTAGTAGGATTCAAAATTTCTTGTGCTGTATTCCGGATTCCAAATCCCAGGATTCCGGATTCCACAACTTAACTTTCCCGGTTTCCGGATTTCACACCCTAAAAAGTTCCCTGATTCCCTTATATGGGGCCAAGTTTGAAAAATAAGAGTTCCATGAATTAGGGCCAGCTACTAATCCTTAGAATACGAAAAAAGGTTAAACTTAGGATGGCAAAACTCTCCGGTAAAACATAAATTTTAGTGATCATTTCAAAATTTATTCGTATTTGTAAAGTGGTAGGTCACTGTTGCAAATTCCAGGGTTTTATCAAAATAATACTGTGATCGAAATACAAGCCTTTTTAGTGGTACCCTCTGGTTCCCAATACATTACAAGCCGCAGGCTCGATTTTCGGGGGATTGCGACGTTCAACGTCGCAATCTTCGCATATTTCTGAAGGGCGAGGCGCCAAGTCTATTGTTTTGAACCAAGGGTTATATTACATCAAGAGACCCTGAGCCTATCTTAAAGCTGTCAACAATGTCCGTTTTATTGAGCAATCTTTCATCTTCGACACTTAATCCAGTTTATCTTAAGTGGACACCTAACCTAGTTGCTATTCACGTGCACTGTCGAAAGCATAATATCAAATAGACTTCAAAAATTCTGCATTGGAGCTTCACTCTTCCTCTTTAATTTCAGCCGACCCACTCAATAAACAATAAATAAGAACACTACTACCGAAAAATAATTACAACTGAGAACTTGATGAATAAACAATGAAAACAACAACTCAATTATCTCTCAGGGAGATCACCCGCCAAAGCGGATACCCGCGAGGTTTGTTCGGTTTCAACATAGACGGAGGAAATTTTTACATCGCTAGTATAAATCTGGCCTAATTGTCACATTTGATCGAAGAGAGATATTTACGCAAAAAAAACTATCACAGTTCACAAATGATTTAGACATTATCTTAAATTTTACCTTAAACTGTCGAAATTAAAGTATTGCCGCCCGCGGACAAAACTAGCTTTTTTCCGGTTTCCGGTGTACATCAAACACAGGCATCATGCTGAATGTTATCCAGACCGAGAGCCGTAGATCAGAAAAAAAATCACAATTACTAAATTTCGCTTTTGAAACCAACGCCACTTGTCGTAAGATTGGGCGCATTGCATAAGAGCTAAAGACTTAAGAGGGAGAGAAAATAAAAATCTACTGAATTACATACACTAACAAAAACAAAATATGAACAAAAACAACAACTCTGTAACGACTAGCTAAAACACGATCGATTCAAGCTGTGACTTACTTTATACTTTATCACAGCTTCTTAAGAATGGGCGCGCTGCCTGTAAGCCATTAGGAAGAGGAGAGAAAAATCTACCGAATTATACAAACTAAAGCAATGTAAAAAAGCTGCATTTACTAGCTAAAACACGATCGATTTTAGCTATGTACTATTCACTTTAAGAAAATGTACCTTCACCTCTTAAACTTGGGCGCGCCGCCTGTAAGCCAAAAGGGAGAGGAGAGAATAATCTACTGATCTACCAAACTAACACAGCGTATAAAAACGGCAATTGGCTTTTTAGTAAAACATGATCGACTCAAACTACGAATGTTTCAATTTAAAAAAATCCCTCTTCACCTCTTAAACTTGGGTGCGCCGCCTGGAAGCCAAGGGGGAGAGGAAAGAGTAACCAAACTAACACAGCGTATGAAAACTGCAATTGGCTAGCTAGTAAAACATGGTCTATTCAGGCTACGAGTTTTTTACCGTTGAAAAAAATCTCTCTTCACCTCTCAAACTTGGGCGCGCCGCCTGTAAGCTAAGAGGGAGAGGAGAGAAAAATTTACTGAATTATCCAAACTAACATAGCTCATGAAAACTGCAGTTGGCTAGATAGTAAAACATGATCGATTCAAACTACGAGTTTTTTACCCTTGAAAAAAATCTCTCTTCACCTCTTAAACTTGGGCGTGCCGCCTGTAAGCCAAGAGGGAGAGGAGGGAATAATCCACTGAGTTATCCAAACTAACAAAGCGCATGAAAACTGCAATTGGCTAGGTAGTAAAACATGATCGATTCAAGCTACGAGTTTTTTAACCTTGAAAAAAATCTCTCTTCACCTCTTAAACGTGGACGCGCCGCCTGTAAGCTAAGAGGGAGAGGAGAGAATAACCTACTGAATTATCCGAACTAACACAGGATATGAAAATTGCAATTGGCTAGCTAAAACACGATCGATTTAAGGATCCGAGTTCTTTTTACGTAAAAAATCTCTCTTCACAAAATGCGTTCCTATAATCCATTCCTCGAAATTTGGATCTGTAAATCACTTTCGGTGAAAATTTAACATCGTGCAGAAAATACTAAACGAGCTGGGCCCAGCGTGACATAAATTGAAGGAAACCATCACATTCACGGACAAAAGAATATCGCCTTTAGCTATTCAGATCCAGGAGGCACTTTGGAGAAGACTAAACAACCTAAAACTCTTATTTAGCCGCAAAGGAAGAGATTTACGTCTCAAAAGAGGTCGAAGAAAGTGCTCTAATCTTGCATCAGAGGACAAATCATGCCGACCAGAAACTATAACCGCAGAAAATCAATATGCGTGTCATGACCTCTCAGTATGAAACAAGCGGCAAAATTCACATTTACTCATTCAAAGAGTAGAACCCAGAATATAATATACCCACCAGAGAAAACAATTTTTGGAACAAGCAGCATTTTGGCACGAGGTAAAAGTCGTGTGTTGCCTACCAGCCCCCTTTTACACTCTGTTAGATGGTTCGAGCATTTTGGCGGGATCACGGCTCTTTTGGCGCGTGTTGTAAATGCCCTTTGAATTATAATATTTGTGCGTTATTGTATAGTGATCGAGGATATACACAATACCAAAGGCAAGTAAATATTTTCCTCAGTTTTCCTCAGTGTCGTCAAACCGGCTTCACCGATGTGCTCGAACTCCGCATGCGAGAGCCATAACAAGCTGCTCCTCTACCTTTTAAATAATAAAGGTCTCTCTTACCTTATTTCGGCGAACACAGTTTCTGTCCTTGGGACATAATGCGAAATAACATCCAGACCTCTTCACGTTGAACTTTTGAAACCATTTCGGCGACAATATGTAACTTACCAGGTAACGTACCGAATAATTATTACTTTGGAGGGTTCGAATTCGACCTTCATAAAGCGCCAGATTTTGCCTTTCGCTTAAGAAACGAAAAAAATATTTCTTTTTTTTTTCCAAGACTTGCACCAAGACCCTTTTTTAACACCAACGATGAATTCAAGTATTTTCATTAAGTGATTTTGACGAGAACCATAGCTGAGTTAAAATATCTCGCTCCGATGGTATAAATTCGGCGCGCAGAAGACAAGCTCTGATATTTGACGCAAATTTGTGTCCTGTCCTAAAATGAGTTTATTGACAGATGAACTGACAGAAAGCGATTAATGTGCACACCTGAGGTGCGCAAGGAAATGTGTCAAGACTAACGCCTTGTAGTTACTTGAGTCCAGTTTGTGGGTATCTCCATGGAAATTAAGGATCCCTGGTGCGTGCACGAAAATCGACCTTGCAATGGTCATGTGTGCTATACGTGACCGAAATTTTGCCACACCTGGAGATTTGTACTGTTTTCCTTCCCGATAGGATCGACGAGAGTGTGACGCTGTTATAGTTATGGTTTGCATATAAGGAGTAATTCTCCTTCGCAGCCGTTATTAGGGTCGTCACGCAACGCTCCTCCCCACTAACGGCGTTAGTGGGGAGGAGCGTTGCGTGACTACCCTAAGAAGACTCATAGGAAGTCGGGGTTGTTAACGTCCTTTGATTCAGTTTCATTGACGGAAATTCGTTTCTATCGAAGGTTTTGAAAATAATGGTAAGCTTCGGAGACGCGTGCCTTGATCAGAGAACCAAATTAATTTATTTGATGGCAGGTTACTTTGTAGTCTCTGAACCGTAAACAAGATCACATCTCTTTTGGCGCAGAAGCTTACTGACCTTCCCTTTAGTCTGTGGCGTCAAAAAATAAAAACTAAATGATTTTCATTTCGGAGGTTTTTAATTACCAAGAACTGCTGAACAAATTTACGATGAGCAGAGAATTAACAAGACATGGTATATTTATTTAGTCTTTTGATAAGAAATTTAATCTTCTAAATTTTCCTTTCTTTTTTATTTCTTTTTCAGACATTGTTACACACAAAGGTAAAGAATTCATTTTTAGTTTTATCGCTCAGCATCCCGTTTCAAAAGCTCTACCAAATCACGACGTACGCCACAAGTTTTACATCACGACCCTCGAAAACACCAAAGTCAACGTTCACGCTCCTGCTCTATTGCAGGATCAGCAGTTCTCTGTGAGCGCCCTGGGTGTTAAAGTTGTCGATTTACCATCCCCAGGAAAAAAACTTTTTAATAAATTCACTGGAAAGGACAAAAAGGGTATTCGTATCACAGCAAATAAACCGATATCCGTTTATGGATATGGAGAGTTTCTCCTAATGCCGTGGCACGTTGGTGAAGGCTTCCTTGGGTTACCTGTGGATGTACTCGGAAAGGAATACATTGTCCCAACACACTCTGCTATCCATCCTAGAAGAGGCTCTTTTGTGCAGGTTGTAGCTCAAGAAGACAATACCCAGGTGTCTTTTATATTGCGCCTACCGAGATTTGGAAGAGTTCATTATGGAGATAGATATTTGTATAGTGGAGAACTTATTAACACGACTCTAAATGATCTGGAAGTGTTTCAAGTTCAGGTCGATAGTGATCTCAGTGGGACGGTCGTGACATCATCCAAACCTATTGCTGTGTTTTCTGGAGAACACTATACTTGGGCGTTTTTATACAAGCGTGTGCCTAGTCACGTTGTAGAGCAAATCCCTCCAGTAAGCGTTTGGGGTAAGGAGTTTATTACCAACCCAACACCTAATAATTTTGGTAGAGATCAATTTCTTATCATTGCATCAAAAGATAACACGGACGTTAACGTGGACTGGCAGAGAAAAGGGACGCTTAACAAGGGGGATAAATACAAGATTTCTGTACCTTGGAATAAGACTTCGCTAATAACCACGTCTAATCCGAGTCTAGTTGTGCAATACACCACCAGTGGTTATGGCCGCACGGACAGCTGGCCATCAATGAGCATTGTGCCTCCAACACAGTGCTCCTGGAATGACTACACAGTTTACGTTCCAGGCGTTGATGCATACGTAAGTGTAATCATTGACACCGCTTCACGAAGCGGCCTTCGCGTTAAAGGTCCAGTAGCCAGTGGGCCATTTAAGTGGGAGACTCCTTTAGGGCGACGTTCCCTGGGTTCACTTCATTTAAACACAACTGGAGTTTATCTTATTTATCATAATGACCCTCTTGTCAACTTTACATCCGTTATGTACGGAACAGACGGAACTTTTTGCAAAGCAAGGTTCTCATTCCCAGCTGGCTTAAGATGGGAGTTGCCCATTGACCAGAAATGTACAAATTCCACGATACATGGAGGTGATGGCATTGACAACGATTGCGATGGCATAACTGATGAAGAATTATTTAATGGCATTGACGATGACAACGATGGTCAAATTGACGAAGATCTGGTCACAACACGACCGAATGTTACATTTCCCAAGGATTACCTTTCACCGCCATTATTATCGTATGATTCATCCTCAAATGTAGACGATCCTAACCAAGCGGGATTTCCAACTGTGGTCTCTACTTCGGCTCTTTGCTCCATACGTGGGGATGCAACAATCCACTCTGACGACAAAATTGTCAAATCTGACCCTTGCTATCGTGAAATCGACCGAACATGGAAGGTCAAAGATGGTTGCGGTAATGAGATCAAGCATGTACAAAATCTAGCTATTAGTTCTCCAAATGATCCAAAGTTGACTTTTCCACCGGATCTAACCCTCTTTTGTAGAGACAAGAAGTACCTGGATCCTACATTTACTGGTGAAGTTTTGACCGAAGTTGATCGGTGTCTTAGAAATGTCACCATCTCCCCCCACAAGGATACGTTCTATGGCGAATGTTCCACCAAGGAAGCTAAAATAGAGCGAGTGTGGACAGTGATAGACAAATGTCGCAGTAACGTCGTAAGGACTCAAGTGATCAAGCTGGTGCCTAAAGGTTAGTGCGAATTATACAACAACAACAATCAATCTAAGTAAACTACATGTTTAAAATAAGCAAGATAGAGAGCACAGCCACTTAGAAATAGCAAATGCTAGTCGCATTAAGTAGCTGGCCATGTGGAGAAAAATATTTACATTTATATGAAATAAAGAGATACACACGTACCCAGACATAAAAAAATACTAAGCAAGGGCTATACTGTGTACTTAATTAGCTGTAAATAAAGTACACCAAAGAACCAATCAGTATTTAGAGCCATACATTCTTCCAAGAGCGGCTTTTTGAAACAAGAACGACCCTCAGATTTAAGATCCTTTGGAACAGAATTCCAAAGTTTAGCACTGCTGCTATTATACTTTCCATAGTTGGTCCTAGCCTTAGGTAAAGACTTCGTAGAGACTAGTCTGGTGTCATATTGATTTACTTTTTTTATTTTTTGGGGGCAACTGAGGCGTTTAATATAGCCGAATATAGCCGAAGCTGTAAAGTAGAGAAACTCGTCGTGTGACTTGTTGGGCGGTATAATGGCTGCTTACATATTGGGAACACTGGAGCGCGTGCCCGCTGATACAGTGTCGGGTCCAGGGGGGATTGTCCGGGGGTCCAGACCCCCTATCAGACCTGACGCTTGCTTGATACTGGAATTGTTACATCGACAGGATCGTATATCACTTTTAAAGTGGCTGATTATTTCAATGAAAGGCACTTTGAATTTTGCCACTAAACTAAATTCCAGGGATATTTAAAAAAATTGTGTTTGGGTACCCAATTGGCTATTGACGTTCACAGATTGAGAAACACGTGGTCCTCTCTGTGAGAAGTAATTTGCCACAAAAAAAGTCCAACAGTCCCGTTTGAACCAAAGTTTGGCTCCCCCACCAAAAATTCCTAGAACCCCCCCCCCCCCCCCACTGTGTTATACCATAAACTGCTGCTTATAAGCCGCCACGCTAACAAACCCCGACCCCGACCCCTCCCCCCCTCCCACCCCATTCTTGGCTAATCTACCTGGCAACGAAAAAATACATCCGATTATAAGCCTCCTGGATGTGGAACCCCCTCTAACTTCTATTCAGTTTATGTATTGAAATGAATTCGATTTATTATGACGTTTTGAAGCTCCATTCCTGAAACCAGAAAGTGCAGAACGACCAAGAACGTATTTTGGTCAGCGCGTATTTTTGTTTGCGAGGCGCTTTTGAATTATTAAAGCTTTAGTAAGAAGAAAAGAGGGAAAACAAAGGGAATTTCCCCAATTTTTTTTTAGAAAGAACGACCTGGTTGTAAAAATTTATATCGTTCCTGGGCAGACACCTAAATCAATTACGTGCACTGCATTCGAAAAACAAATCATTTTGGCTCCATAGTTCCAGATGCAATATAAAAAATTGGAATTTAGAAATAATCTCCTGGTAAATTGAGATTTAGGTTACTTTATCATATTGAGCACGTTCATTGTAATCTGAAGACTATAGCGTCAAAATTAAATATTCTCCTAACCTGTATACCTTGTGAACTGTTTGCTTTGAAAATTTAACTTTCATTTTAGGATCAAAAAGGACCACGAACTTTATGACAGAATTTAGCATCACAAACAAGGAATTTTCGCCTGAACTTTCAGACAAGACATCATCGCTCTTTAAAACAGATGCTGCTACTTTAGAAGGCGAGGTAAGAACAAGATGCTATGTTACATTACTTCCCGTACGTTATGTTGTATATGCTAGGCTATGCTACCTAATGTGTTTTTGTGACCATATGAAATGTAATGTAATGCTTCGTCAACCTGTGTTAGTTATCATAGCTACACAGTTTGTGGAGATTTTTATTTACATTTTTTTCAGATGGAAGAGGCATTACAATTTTCAAAATTAGGAAAATTCTTTGTAGATGCAAAAGTTATTGAATTTAGGTATGTATGTATGTTTGTCATGATATAATGGGTGGCGGAATGTAGTTCCAGACTTCAGAGGCTATACATAGTTTTATTGCTGCAGCTCTGTTTCGTATGGCCTAAGCTCTACCTATACACCTCCTTTAAACCAACGACTTACGTTAGATGCCACCCGTTGTTGTTAGGTCTCTGATTCACAAGATTCAGGATGAGGCTGTATTATAATGAGTCAGCGGTAATGATGATGATAGTGGTGGTGATTCAGTGGCAGATCCAGACCTTCAGATAAGGGGTGGGGGGGCGTCATCCAGACCCTGAGATAAGGGTGGAGGGGAGGCAGTCTCAAAAAAAATTTGTTTGGCTCTTTGGGCCTCAGTTTGGTCCAAAAATAAGGGGGGGGCGGACTCCCCTGGCCCCTCCCCTGGATCCGCCACTGTGATTATGCAGATGCTCATGGCGTTGATGGTGGTGGTGACGGTGGTTGTGATGATGGTGATGGTGGCGGTGATAATGGTGTTGATTATGATGACGATGGTGGTGATGATGATGACGATGATGATAATGATGATGATAATGATGGTGGTGGTAGTGGTGTTGGTGGTGGTGATAGTGTTGATGGTAGTGATGGTGGTAGTGGTGGTGAAGATGGTGATGATGATGATGATAACGACAATGGTGGTGGTGGTGGTGATGGTGTTGGTGATGATGGGAGTGATCATAACATTCAGAAGATGGTTATAGCGTTGTAACGGTTGTGATGGTAGGTATGTAGGTAGGATAAAGGCTCGCTACGGCCAGTAAGGCCCATAAGGCCGTCAGTTATCCTGGTTTCAGTAGCATAAAGCACGACATACTGCCGGGGTTACCCCCCGCAGTATGTTGTCTCTACCCATTTACACACCTGGGTTGAGTGAGGTAAACTTGTCTCTGGAAACAATAGGATTACAATATGTTAATCACTAAACAAACACGCCTCCACGGTAGGAGCATCATTTACAGTACACTGCTCGGGAGTTTCGCTTGCATGAAATGTATGTTCTCCCGGAGCAAAGTCAGTGACAATTTTTTGATTTTAATTAAAAGGACAAACGCGCATGCGTTGCTTAAATTTCTTTTTTTGTGTTTCCTCTGATCTCCCATAAACTTTCCTCTTAGAGAAGGGAGTGTTGTCACGAGCATGCTTATTAAAGTAGACATGCAGGCCAAAGTTGATCATCAGAGCCTTTTTGACATCATGAATGACACTCTGGGTAGTGGAACATTGGGACAATATCAAGTGGATCCAAGGTCAATTGCTTTAAAAGGTGAATTCTTGGCTCATAAATTAGTAATTGAAAACGTAATGATTATTCACAATTAAAACTCTAGGTCGTCATTTCGCATATATTGTTTGCTATACTATTTTTTTCGCTTAATTAGCTAAGGTGCTGCCACCTGAAAAAAGGACATCAGAAAAGAGTATCATTTCACTGTTATCTTTTTCCCACTGGCATATTTTCTTATCCTCTGCCTTTGTTATTTTTTATTTGTTAAAAGTTTCCTTGTGTGTGTGTGTGTGTGTGTTTTTTTTTTAATCAGACTATGATGAATGTAAAGATCCGGGGCGGAATGATTGTCACAAGAAAGCAAAATGTACCAACACCGAGGGTTCGTACAATTGCACCTGTATCGATGGTTACGTTGGAAATGGCACTCTTTGTCAAGGTATGGTCGCTATTTTGTTGTTTGCTTCGCTGATCGTCACTATGTGGTGTTTGCTATCGGGGAGAGGGGTGAAGAGAACCGAGAACCAATGGTAAGGGTAAATATTAATAGAAAGGAGCTGTGTCATAAAATTTACAAAATTCAAACAGTGGTAACCGTCACCAAACTGAGTGAACTATAAAAATAGCTGCTCAAAATATGAAAAGAAGGTATAACTAACACAGCTAACACAAAAAGGAGAAACGGATGGCTGGTTTCATGCTGCGTGCGTTTACATACCTTGTTGCATGTTGTTACATGTTGTTGCATGTTGTTGCGTGTTGTTGCATGTTGTTGCGTGTTGTTGCGTGTTGTTGCATGTTGTTGGATGTTGTTGCATGTTGTTGCTTTTTGTTGCGTGTTGTTGCGTGTTGTTGGATGTTGTTGCGCAAAGTTTGAAACTGGTCAAACTTTTAGCACCGTGCAAACGGCTGCAACATTGTTGGCCAACAAGTCCCAGCGTTGTTGGGAGTTGTCGCGTCCATTTGCACGTAACTTGAAACAGCTCGAACACACTTTTTCAGTGACGTTTTTGTAGCTTTCGCCGCCGTTGTTGCTTAATCTCCCTATTGATAACAAAATGAACTGTACAAACGTGACTTTACTTTTTTTGATGTCTTTTATAGGCTCAAACACAATTTCTCTTTCGTGTCTTTCTTGTTTTTTAGCTCCACCCTCCATTGATTACACTGATCAACCATTAGTATCCGCTACTAAGGAAAACGTGACTCTCACATGTCACGCAAGTGGTCTTCCTGAACCGACTTTCACATGGATAACCCCTGATGGAACTCTAGTTAACGCCACAGCACCGGTTCGCAAGGTCGCGGAAAAACTTGACGACGACAGTGAAGTATTTACTGGGAAAGAGCTCCAAGAGGATGGCTCTCTTTTGGTTTACTACACTCGTGTCAATGACAAGGGCGTCTATAAGTGTGTCGCGACCAATGATTTGGGGCAAGCAGTAGGGAATGTCAGTCTGACCGTAAGAGAAGGTAAGGTTCTCTTTTGTTTGCGTCTTTAGGGACCGAAACGTATATTGTGACAAATTTAATATTTATACTTGGCCAATAATATGTATTTATAAATCTATTCACCATTGGCACATCTCCCATAATACACCCTGTTTGCGCCCCAAACTTTCGTTTATATTTCTCCTGGGTATTACATTACAGTCGTCTCAAGAAAAATTGAAGACAATGGTTATGCAAAATTTTGGGGGACAACCAAGGTATATTGTTGAGCGTTGTCACTCACGTGGCCAGTATCTATGCAAATGTATGGGAACGTAAGAAAGCGTTTACATAAGAAAAGAGTTCAACTCCCACAGGAATGGTTTTTAACACCAACATGGCCGCCGTTTTATTGTTTTGGAACACCGATATGGCCGTCGTGATGGAAATTTTTTCCCAACAGTGCGTGCTCTTATTGGTTACTTCGAGTTCACATGACATCTAACAGTGACGCTGTTTCCCGCCAAAATCTCTGAGCTGGCAACATTGCAAAATCTATGCCGTCAGAGGGTAACAGCTGTTATCCGTGAATGTTGACCGCTCGCGAGATTTATTTTCATAAATTTGTACACGAAGAAGTTATTCTTCGTGGGCTGTATAACAAATCATTCTAAGACCTCGGAATATGTACTTGATAATGCATGATCCTATTTTTTCTCAAATGAAGTAATTCTTAAACACATACGAAGAATTATATCGAACACGAGAAACAGCTTTCCATTTCTCATCAATCACATAAAAGAGAAACATCGAACAAACACGTCGTCTTGTAAAATTTTCTGAAGTATTCTTCACTCTGAGAAATAATGTTTATTTCACCATTTTATCTCCAGACATTGTGGAAGTAAGTGCTGTCGTTACTCTTGAAGAAAAAGTATTTGATGAGGAACTGGAGAATAAGACTTCTCCCAAATATCAAGAACTGGAGAGAAACGTCAAACAAGAGGTGGAGAATTGAAAACTACTTTATTTCTTAGTGTCGCTCCATGTGAGGTATAATCCAAGACAGTCTTGTATTCTGGATACCACGTTGTGGATTCTGGACTATTGGTAGTGGATTCCGGATTATAGGTAGTAGATTCCGGATTATGGTAGTGGATTCCGGATTATAGCTAGTGGATTCCGGACTCCGGACTATAGGTAGTGGATTCCGGATTCCTGGTAAGTGGAACTTGGACTCCGGATTTCAATAGTTTAGCGGGATTTCGGATTCCTTGAGCTGAATTCCCAGTTCTGGATTCCACAAGCAAAATTTGCAGGATTGTGAAATCCTGATTACTTTACAGGATGGGGACTCAGTTACCTGTATTCAAGCCTCTTCTTACTGTACTGCTTTGGTGTATTTGTTTCTTTAGTAAGTTGTTCTCTTTCTTTGCAGCTCACCGTTTTGTTTGAAAATATTACAGGATTTCTAAGAGTTGACATCCTTGGCTTTTAGTAAGTAAATCTGATTGGTGTCTTTTGGATTTAACACTGACGTACAACGTGGGAGGAGGTGGGGCGCACAAGGGGCTTGGGAAAGGTTGTCTTCCAACCATCCGCCCCGCCCCCCGCCCCCCTCCTCCTCCCCCGCTGCCCTATGGATTTTGCTCTGTTATGATATTAATGGAGAGCTCCACGCATAAACATTCTCTCCAGAAAGGAATTAAGGGGAACAAGGGCCATTTCTTTTATAAGAAATGGCATTGCTGGGGACGTGTGACGTCATTCAAAATGGCCGCCAACTTGACATTGATTGCCATCTAAGAAAATGATAAAAACCCATATTCAGTAAAATAAAGTAGAATATAAAAGTATTTTTCTTGCTTAAGTTCTACAATGTTCCAAAAGTTAACACTACTACTAAAAAGGCTACAAACTCTACCTCATTCAGGCGTCCTATCTCCTAATCAACACAACCGAATGTCACAAAATTTTGCTATAACTTTAACGAGGAGAAGAGGTTCCAACTCAGCAAAATCCGATAAAAACCTTTGGTGTCTTTTTCTTTCAGCGTTGCCATCGTTAAAGTACCTTTACTAGTGACTGTGGAGGGCACAGGACGAAATAACGTGTTTCCGTATTTTGTAAACTTGACGGAAACGGGAAGTTGCTTATATCCGTCACGTTTCCGCCCTGCGGAAACATGGTGATCTAGTTTTTCATGTACGGGACGCGTTTCCGTCATGTTTCCGCGACGGAAACGAACGATCATGTTTCCGCCACATTTCTGTTATCACATTTCCGTTCTTTCTTGTTTCCGTTACGTTTCAGGTGACGAATTTTTTCTTTTTTTTTAACCCATGTCCAAGATCGCTTGATCAATGTTTCAGAAAATTTGCCTTTCCGTACAATCAAGGTGAATAAAGGTAAATTTACTCTTGAGATCGGGCAATAAACGGTTCTCATGCATTACTCGCGCGCGTTGCATTGATGCAAAGACTGTGAAGCGTGCGAGGTTGGCATTGCTTTCGATTCTAAATGATAAAAATCGCAGAGATTACCAACAGCTTTCGATATTTGCCAGATTGATGTCAATCAGTACTGGCGTAAAATAAAATACTCTTAGACGGAGAATACAAGAGAGAAAATAAGAGGGAATGGGGCCTAGAAGAGAGCGGAGTGCTGGTCAGCGGACTTTTCTTTTGCTCATGCTCATTGCGGTCATTCTTTTTGGCGTCCATTTTGAAAGTGATTGCAACGACTTCAAATTTGCCAGCTTCTGTAGGTTCTAGGAACGTGGAATCGGTATATTTTTGCTTTCTAATGGCACTACAAGACATCTAAGGGTTGTTATGTATATTTGTCGATCCACCGGCCTTCAGTAATCGATCGCTTCCCTCGTAAAGCGACTCTTCTGACACAGTTGAGCAGAATGTGAGACAAAAACCTCGTGATGAGCAAGCATAATTTGAAAGTTGGAGTGTTTTACCGTGCTAAGGCTATCCAAGGCGGAGGATTGTCACGGGGATTACAGATAGTAAGACGAGGTAAGCTTAACAGTTTTCCATATTTCATTTTTGTGGTCTGTAACATTTGATATAATGCTTGGGAGTCATATTTGTTGACACAAAGCTGTGATTGATAAGTACAGTAATTTCCCAAGCAGGAAACTGCAACATAATGAACCTGAATCATTTTACTAAACAGGGCAAGGTGCTGCGCTGTGAGGCCTGTGAAATGATTGTAGAAAAATGGTCAGAGGGTTCCAGTGATTTTGTTACAAATAGTATATGGTGAGTCCTGGGACTCATCTTGTGAATAGGCACGAGTCCCTGTTCATAACCAGTGAGTCCCAGTTCAAAAAATAGGGAGTCCTTAATTGAAAATGCTTGGTATGGGCCTTTTAACCAGACAGTTAATCTGGAGACAGACACCAAAACTCTTATTACAGTTTACTGAAATCAAAATATAGTCCTTCTATATATTTAAAGCACAAAAAGACTAAAATAAATATACATCTTTAAACAACAGCTACAGAAATCACACAAACAGGATATTCTACCAAAAAATCTTCAAATCGATCGAACATCCTTTGTATCCTACAGGATGCATGCCATGAATTTTTTTACGTCTTTGGGGAATTTTATGTGTGAGTGATGCAAGACGCAGAGGTAACAAAATCACTGGGGTTCAAAACCATTCCAAATAGTGCACAGGTTTAATTTACTGAGAAAGACGGAAAAAGATATTGTTGATCGGTTCATATGTCTCAGAAGCCCCTACACAGAGTTGGGTAAACAGCGAAGTCCAAGTATGTATGCTATGGAAATACAAAAACATTTAATTGAAAATCAGGTTGTTGAACAACAAAGGTTCATTGAGTCATGTATTGACACGTCATCTCGGTTACTCGTGCAAAAAGTTGACAAATAGTTCCAAAAGAGAGCTTATAATAAGAATATAACAATGCTTGACTGAGAATGCTCAAGAAAAAGTTGAAGAAAGTATTTTTTTTCAGTAACTGTGATCCCATGAATAGGCACTTCTTTGACGAGAGCTCAGTGATTAAAACAACTGGGAAGTGAAGTTACTCTTGAGCAAACTTGTGAAGTTCAGTCACACCAAAGTTGACAACTATGTCTTGAAGTTTGCAATTTGATTCCCTAACTTGCCATGTAATTGGCTACTTCATAATGTAGTACCCAATTTCCCAGCGAACTTTACAACGTGGCGTGGTAAATAGTTTGAAATCGACTGTAAAAGAGTGATCCAGACAATACTGAATATTGTGACACAGCCCCTTTAAGTCTTCATTTCAGTGGACAGCAAAACCAGCAGTGGAGTTAAACTAGTAAAACCACTTTTATTTATCCTGTATTACCCTGCAGTTGTATGCAAGCATCATATTGACCAGGGGGGAGGGGGGTACTCCTTAAATAATTATGTTCTCTTGAAATCCAAACAATGTTCCCACAACTTGCAAAGCAACCAGCAGATTTGTTTACTGATCATTCTTTGAATAACCAAAGATTGGTGGTTTTGAGATAAAAACTGAAAAAGGGAAATTTATTATAGTTTGGTTATTCACAAGTGTATTGATATAATGCTGCTTTTCAGACAACAATCATGTTACGGCATAAGGACACATCATTGGCAATATAGACAAAGTGAACAACAGTTTACTACACAACTGTGAAACAGGCACTTTAAAGTGATTTCAATATTATAATTCAAGGAACTGAGCTTTCAGGAATAGTTTTGCTTTGTTTACTAGGTTTGTTGGATTTTAAACTTTGAATTTAAGTTGTTGAACTGACTGTAATAAACAGAGTGAAATGTTGAGAAGTGAATTTGTTTATTCAGAATTATAAGCTCATATTTATAAGCTCTATAGAATAGTAGACTTTGTTTGACTACATTTGACACTTTTTCCAGTGTTTTTTATCAGCATCATAACTACAGTAATCTGATATCCACACTCATAGCTCAGCATACATTGTTGTCAGTTAAGACATTACATGGTTGTAGTGACTGTCAATTGTTTTTTAGTTTCCCTTGCAACTTCAATACCAAGAAATAATTACAACATGTGAAAAAATTTTTGTCAATTATTGATTTATTTTCCCTGTCGGTTCACCTCTCACTGCTAGAATATTTACTTTAGGAAATACATGTACATGTATATCCAGCATATCACATTGAATGTTTGGCTTTCAACTAGATCAAACTCTAGCTCAGTAGTAGCTCAGAAGTAGCTCAGCCATTCAACAAAACCCACTCACAAAAAAAAATTGAATAGATCATTCGATTTTTGAAGTCAGTCAAACGTTGAGTTGGGTTATCGAACAAAGTGGAACTCGTATAAGGAATACTTGAATGGAACAAAATCAAATGTTTCAGTTTCAAACAGTTGATGGCAAGTGTGTTAGTTATTGATCTAGTGTGAAAGCATTTAAGGCGATGCAAGGTCCTGCTTCTTTTATTATTTCCATTTCAGAGTTAAATTCTAAAATAAACATTTTCTGTGAAAATGTCAATACATTCATTTTGTTTACCAAGGAAAAAGTCTTTAAATCTGCAAGTTGAAATCATCTTGAGAATCGTCTCAATTATTACTCGATCTTCACTCCTTAATTGGCCTCAATTGTAGCATATTCTGAATCCAGCACTTGTCAGATTTCCCTGGCTTGTTGAGTTGACTCAGTTTTCACATTTGATTTTTTTTCCAATATAATTTGGTTTGTTTCAATTTTGTTCCGGCAAAAAACTCTCAAAAAAACTGGTTTGATATTGTTTTATGGCCAAACTGTTTTGTTCGGGGGAGTTTGATAGGAATTTTGTTTTGTGTAATACATTGTACACCAGAAGTATACATTTACTGCAGTAAATTATCTGGTGCCCACCAGGGTGATCGCTTTACAAGTTGTGAGAACATCATTTCTTGCTCCCAGACCATGTTACTTTCCCCTGCCTCCCCTGGTATTGACCCTGTACATGTAGATGATAATGTGCAACCTGGGGGAGGTTGTGCCCTTGAAAAATAGGCTTTTTGTCACTGACACTGGGAATCATAGACAGCCTCTGTCTACATTTACATGTAACCCCTGGTCCACTGTCTTAATGCTGAAGGTTGCGGGCAACATAGTGTACTAGCTATTAGTATGAAACACAACTGTATGTTAATGTAATGTGATTAATCAGGGTTGTCAGAAAGTTTTGAAGTGCATGTAGACGGCTGAGTTGTCGAAGTAGGCGGCCAGTAAATTATATGTATATTACTCATTTAGTATGTTTTATTCTTATGAGAATATCTACATTAGTGAAGTAACCTTACTGCTGAAAGGTCCCCCCCCCCACCCCCCCACCGATGGCCTGGGGAATAGCCTCTGTGTTTTACTTAAATAGCACTTTGTTTTGTTTTTCATACAACGGGCAGATCACCTTGGTATGTGATGTTGTTCTCTCAAAGCAAGCAGGCTGCATCAAGGAACTTAATTTCAGTCTTGAAGTTACTGTGCTTTATGCTTAGTCAAGTTCTGAAAATGTTAATCTTGAAATACTACTTCCATACTAAAGACAAAAAATGTCCAACTGCTGCCTCGAGTGGGCAAGATGAAGCAAACCTTGCATTCTAATTGGCTACTCAAGCGGGCAAGATGAGCCCATTTTGCCCACTTTGGATTTCCCGCGTTGGTCCCACAAGTAAAAGTTCTCTTCTTGGCCATGTAATAATTCATTAATTTTTTATTGACCAAGCTTGTTCGTTCAAGATGGCTGAATATTGGCCTCATTCATTTTTTGCATTTTTATTGACCAAGACCAGGCTGTGCTTTGTGGCCCGTGGTGCCTACATCTGTAACTTTTGTTCTCGGGCAACTAGAAAATCTTTGCTTTTTCATAGAAATCATTTGCTGGGCACACTAGATTTCACAAGTTCAGAGTGCTGGGCTGCCTTCAATTTTTCTTAGAGCACAGCCTTGTAAGAGGAAGGCAGGGTCAATAAAGATGTAAATATCCAGCTATCTTAACCTCACACCCGGTCAATAAAGCATAATTATTTATTACAATTTTATGGTTGAATCCATGAGCCGGCAAGCTGAAGCAAATCGTGTGTTCTAATAGGCTACTCAAGTGAGCAAACCAATCAAGCTTGTTTGGTGAAGACAGCTGGGTATTGGCCTCACAAAATAGAGCTTGGCCAATACCCAGCCATCTTGACCGAATGTTGGTCAATAATGCATAATCATTTATAACAATAATAATTATTAGAACTTTGTGGACATCTTTTCCAGAAAGGCATTTTATATTGCTTTAAAAGGGCTAGGTTATGCTATATTTTGTTCTTTGAGAGGCTTAAATGTGTCTTGGCATAAATTAAGTGCCAAAAATTATGGTCCACTTTTGTTATTTAATACTTAATTGAGGCATTGGGACTGTTTCCCATCACTTCTTGCTAGTATGTATGACAAAGATGATCATGGATTGAAACTTGGCCAACTTTTTCAACCTTAAAATAATGCTATGACTGCATAAATGACCAAGAATTATTATGGTTTGTGCTTCCTGATGAAATTGGCTTGATGCATGTATCTTCTTCATACTGTAACTCTATAAGTCGAGCATTTTGTGTATTGGGTAAAGACACTAAGTAATGACTTCAGCATAGAAGTGACCTATAACGTATACATGAAACAAACACAAACGGTTTTAGCAGACTTGTATTATGTAAAACTGTGGCCATACTTTGTTTGTAGATCTATTTTTTTTGCCTTTGAATCTTTGCACTGGTCATAGAAAATTGTGTAGTTTAGACCACCATGCCAGAAGAGTAAGAATATTTCATGACACCATATAATATTATCCTCAAGCAGAATGGTCATATAAGTAATAAGTGGTATATGATCATACAGGTTAGTATAGTACTTAGTGGGACTGTTGACGGGAACTGATGTTTTGACAATGCCCATGAAAATGATGATCACCATGTTGTCAAAACATTAGTCGCTGTCAACAACGGTCCTACTCAGGACTACAATGTACATTCACCCGAAAAATCATATTCCACTTTGTTGAAATATTATAGACAACCAAAACTATCTCTAGCCGTAAGCTGCGCATGAAAGTGTTTATCACTATCTGCTATAAAGGATATTAATTTGTTAACAGATTTGACATTTTCTTTACAAGAAAAAAACATTACGTTGTGTTACAGAAAATTTCTAGTGGATTTCTTAAAGGAAGCCTCTTACTATTCTTGTTCATTGATAGTATGAATAGGCACTCACACTCAAAATGTAATTTAACTTAACCAATGTAATGAATACACACTATAAGAAGACCTGATTGTCAATTTAGGAAGCAAGGAGAATAAAGAAAGTACTTGGAAAGATTGCTTTGGTATTATTTTGTGCAATAAAAATGTCGAGAGAATAGGTTTTTGTTACCATATAGATGGCGGGAAAACCACCCAAGATGGTAAAAAGCGCTTTTTTCACGGTGGAAATAACTTGAAAACACCACTTTCCAACTAGTAAACTCGTGTTTCCGCAATAGTTACATCCGATTACGTTGACGGAAACATGAAATTGACTTGTTTCCGGAACGTTTTCGCGTGTTTCCGTAAGCATTTACGCTTGCGGAAACACGTGTTTGCTTAAACGGAAATTTGACGGAAACGTATAAAAAAGTGGTAAGATTCCGCCGGAACCGCAGCGACGGAAACACGGGTAAACGTAATGTATCCGCTAACGGAAACATGTGATTGCCGTCATGTTTCCGCAACGGTTTAACGTGTTAACGTTACGTTTCCATTTACGGATTCTTGAAATTTCGTCCTGTGGGGGGACAAGGGAGAGAAGAAACCCGTGTCTTTTCCTTACAGCAAACGCGGAGTTAAAGTACGTTTTCGAGTGGTTGTGAAGGTGGACAAGCAAGAGGAGAAACCCGCTGAAGTGGTAACTAAAGTTGGGGAAACTCTCCGAAATAATGTTAAAAAAGGTAAAATCGGGACCCTTGGAGTGAAGAAAACTTTGGAAATGGAAGGTAATGTGTTCGTTCTTTTCTTCTGTTCCATAACTAACCTTCTATTATAACCTAATTAACAATTAGCGGATAACACCCTCCGAGATCTGCATAATTCTTTATATGATACGAAAATCGAATTCAAATATTGTTTTAATTATTCATTCAAAATAATTCCTAGTTAAAAACATACCTGAAACATGCTAACCTCCATCGATGTTAAGTTCATCTTCGATAATGCACAGTTAGGGTTGTTCAGCTCCGCAAATATTCTCCAAATAGCAGTTGTCTTCTTGCTGTTCTTGTCATGTTCTTAGCTATTATTTCGCCTAGTTCTTACTCTTGAAATGAGTGAAATGTCCGCCATTTTTGTTTTCACAACCAAAACAACTCAACCTCATCCCCAAGTCGTCTCGGTTAACGGTGCATTAACCTGCAAGAAGGCTGCACTTTTGACGTCATCGGTTCATTAGAGGCAAAATTCTTCCAAATTTGGTCATCAGTAGCTGGTCATGGTGAATTGTGCGTGTGCTTTTGGCCAATCAGAATCGGGGAAATATTTTGAATGAATAATAATTTCTGTTAACCAGTTATTTAGTTTTTTTAAGAAAATTGTACTGCGCCTAAGCCTGCATCGCAGAAGTAATTTAACCCGGGTTAGTAACGTCTGCAAAGCAGCACTGATATCCTTGTTCAGGGCCCTCAACGGTCTCAGCGAGCTGCCGGAAATGCGTTTCAAATTTCCCTTCAATCTAATTGGCAAATCGACAATGGCTTTTTAACGGGCCAATCATGGAGTGTACTCAAATCCTAGTACACAGGTGGAGGCGCAGAACAAGGATTTCAGCGCTGTTTCGCAGACAGACTTAACCAGAGTTAGTTTCGTTCGTGGCGCTTATCTTTGATCAATATTAACTATAGATGGTAGATCTTTCCACAAATTGCAAGGTCTGTATGTTGTTACTATTTCCCTTCTTTTCAGGATGTATGTATTTTACCTACCCCTCCCCTAAGCCAACGTTAACACTTATTTCTCACTGAGGGCAAAATGTTGGCTTAGGGGAGGGGTAGGTGGGCATTTTCCCAGAAACGTATAATTATCCTATTTTTCTTCTTATTGCTGACTTTGTTAAAGCATCGTTGTATATTTTTCGGTGGTGGGGTGGTAAGGGGAGTAGGTAGCAAGAGGGCAGCAACAGTGGTGGGGTGTTTGGCGGAGTGGGTAGCAAGAGGGCAGCAACAGTGGTGGGGTGGTTGGGGGAGTGAGTAGCAAGGGGCAGCAACAGTTGTGCAGTTTTGAGATCACTCCTCTTCCTAGCCTGCGAGCAAGCTCTCCTATTTGGGCGAGCCTCGCGAGAATGCGCGAGCGAGGGGCGCCTCGCGGCTTCGCCGCTGGCTCGCGCGTTCTCGCGAGGCTCGCTTCGCTCGCCCAAATAGGAGATAGGAGAGCTTGCTCGCAGGCTATCCTCTTCCCCAGGGTGGCCCCTGTTCAAGAGACGACTCCTGTTGTAGGTTATCGCCTTGCTCCAACATGATGGGTTTACTCCATGTACTCCATTTTCTCCTTTCCTCAAAGATCAAAATTACCCAATTGCAGTTGGATAGAGGATGTATGGTAGACGAAGAACCACCAAGTGGTTGTGATATCGCTAAATTAATGAATATTTATTACAGTGAAGTAAAAGCTCTCAGAAGCGGAAGTGCTCAGGAAGCAAAGAAGGTGTCCAGTGGGCACTGGGACAATCCCCTCACGAGAATGGCTGTTAAAAGAGTGTATAATGTTTTATTTTACTGACGTGTGCATAATTATTATTTTGTTTTAGAAGTTCCTCCTCCTCCAGTTAACGTCCAGTACAGTGACGTCAAACAAACGGAGGCTCGTATCACGTGGTCACATCCTGAACTATACGAAGAGTACGCCATTAGTAGTTATTCGCTGCAGTTTAAAAAGTTTGGAACAAAAATATGGACACAGTTTGCAAACACTCGGGGAGATAACCACAGGCTTACCAACCTTGAACAAGGCACTCCTTACATAGTGCGACTCAAATCTGTAAACAAGTTTGGAAGAGGAGATCCCAGCGAGAACTTGGAATTACAAACAAAAGGTAGGATCAGTGTGTTGTTGCTTTTACTGTCTTGAATTAGAGGGTAGACTGTAAAACAGTCATTTTTTTTCTCTATTCACAGTCTCACGTTCCATTTTCACCATCGCTTCAGGCCTTTCGTTAGACCGCTTGCACATTCTTGACCTACACACAAATACGGGCTGCTTTGCGAATGCCTTGCAGTCAAATAAAATGGTTGATAATTTAATGAGGAATAATGTAAAAGTAGGAACCGGTACAAAGTAGAATGGCGTTTTTATTTCGGAAGACATCGCAAATATAACGTTAGTGTGTGAGGTGAAGAAGGGATGGCTAAAAGCGGGGACATTTACAAACGTCAGAGACATTCACAAATATATTTCTAACAAAACGCGAAGAAGTAACAAAGCAAGGTTTCTGTAAAATACTCTGAAGAAAACTCCATCCTCGGGGAAGTCTCTTATTAGAATTTGTTCACTCAAGTGGGTGGGGTGGGGGTGAGCCCTTATTTGAGTTTGATTGGGAGGAGGAGGGGTGGGCGCTTATTCGAGGTTGGGCGCTCATTAACTTTTTCTGCCTTTAGGGTGGACGCTTATTCGAGGTGAGCGCTAATTCGAGCTTGGACACTTATTCGAATAAATACGGTGTATATATATATTGTTATCATCACAGCACATAAGCAACTATATCCAGACGCAAGTCCCGAGTGCCGAGTTCAAATCCTCGACCATTCTTCTAAATAACCATCTTATTTGTCTCAGGCCAAGTTGGGATTCTTAACCTTGTTACATTTGATTTACACTATTGGTTTCAGGCATTTGCTCGGCCCCACGAAGCGATTAGTGCTGTAAATACTGCCGAGGGTGAATAATTATATATTATTATTATTATTATTATTATTATTATTATTATTATTATTATTATCATTATCATTATCATTATCATTATCATTATCATTATCATTATCATTATCATTATCATTATCATTATCATCATCATCATCATCATTATCATCATCATCATCATCATTATTATTTTTTGACCGAGAGGGAAAGTATATCAGATGATATCACAACCTCTTTCCACTATACTCTATATCGCATCATTTGTCATTTTATACAGAAACAGACTTTGATGAATGTAAAGATCAGGACCTGAATAAATGCCACGAGAAAGCAAAATGTACCAACACCGAGGGTTCGTACAATTGCACCTGTATCGATGGTTACGTTGGAGATGGCTTTCTTTGTCAAGGTAATGGTTGCATTTTTGTTGTCTATTTTATAACTATCTATATGATGGTAAATTAAGTCGTTTTTCCAGAGCTCGACACAACTTTTCTTACTTCTCCCTCCAGCTCCACCCTCCATTTACTACGTTGATCCACCAAAAGTGTCTGTTACCAAAAAAGTCGTGAAACTTACGTGCCGTGCAAGTGGTTTGCCTGAGCCGATGTTTTCGTGGATTACACCTGGCGGAACCCTGTTAAATTCCACGGTATCAGCTCTGAATTTAGAACACCTTGAAGACAATAGTAGAGATATAACTAGGAATATGCTCCAGAACGACGGTTCCCTCTTGATTTTCTACACCCGTGTGGCCGACCGAGGCATGTACAAGTGTATCGCGACTAATAT
Organism: Porites lutea; assembly: GCF_958299795.1. Taxonomy (NCBI): domain Eukaryota; kingdom Metazoa; phylum Cnidaria; class Anthozoa; order Scleractinia; family Poritidae; genus Porites; species Porites lutea. The sequence continues at coordinate 22,538,707 of NC_133212.1, forward strand.
CCTGGGACATGATGTAGGGAAGGTTAATCTTACAGTGAGAGAAGGTGAGATATCCCTTCAGCGGGGGTCGTTGGGGAAGGAAGGTTCCTCCCATGTAAGGGAATCTCAGACAATCTTCAATTTGGACTCTGGATTCCACGCCATGGATTCCAGATTCCAGGTACTGGATTCCGGTTGATTCTTTGTCAGTGGTACCTGGATTCCGGATTCCAATCGTAAGTGGAATTCCGGATTCCTTGAGCTGTATTCCGGATTCTACACCAAAATTTTCCCAGATTCCGGAATTCGAATCCCCTTACTGACATGTGACAAGAAGGTGACCGGGAAAACGAATCAGACCAGCTCACTTCACTTTGTCACAAATTGAAAGAAAACTACGGAAAAGAATTAAAATATACAGAAAGAGACAGTAAGGGGAAGAAATACAGGGAGAAAATCCACGTCGAGATTTTGAGTCACATGCCGTAAATAAAATTACTCTGTGTGTGAATTTCGAGCGAGTTGACTCTCATCATAATGAAATTAAAAGTGCGCTTATACATGCTCTCAAGTGCTTAATTTATATTTACACTCAAAATTAGATTACCTACAAACCATTATTAAGAAACTCTGTATTTCTAAAAACAAATTATATTCCTTTTAGAATCCCCGCTCAGTTATATCCTGTCAATTGTTGGAGGTGTAATGGCTCTCTGTTGTCTCGTGATAGCCATAATTCTTTACCGAAGAAGAACCCAGAGGAGAAGATATCAGAAAAGCAAGTTGCTTTCATTGTTATTGTTTTCGTACTTGTAGAGCTTGTTATAAATAGTTGAATATACATGTAACTAGGAAATAGTTAAACCATACTCGTGCGTACAATGGCTCCAGTAACTAAAAAAATTGCTTCATATTGTTGAAACGTCAAATGTGAGTGAACATGCTGATTTTCAATGATATAATTTCCTCCTCATCGCGCTAAACTTACACACGTCTTAATTAGTGTTGGATGTTTTTGTTTTTGTTTTTTTCATTTCTTTCATGTTCTTAAGGCGTTTGTACCCAGTCCCTGCTCGTTAGGACATGGCTTAAAGAATCGAAGTTACTGTTCACTCAGGACTCACTCAGTTCAAATTGTTCATCCATTCAATATAACTTTTATCTTTTTTATACTATCAGTTCAGTTTGAATTAAAAGACAGAGAAGACTTTCAGTATGACATCTTCGTTACGTTCAGCACCCTCGACTATCCCTGGGTCCGAGACAACCTCGTTCCTTTGCTGGAGAGAAAGCAAATCAACTACTGCATTCACAGCCGCGACTTTGTAATTGGAAAAGCGATCCTGGAGAACATGGCGGACAGCGTGTACAACAGCCGAAAGGTGCTTGCTGTCATTTCAGAAAACTATCTGGCCAGCAAATTCTGCCGTCAGGAATTAGATATGGCTTTGTACCGTTCGGTTAGTGTGGCGCCCAATCCCTCACTTTTGTTGATTCGTGTGGATGATGTGGACAAGAAAAAGTTACCTAAGTCGTTACAAAAGCTGACCTTCCTAGATTATAGAAGTGCTATGGAAAGAAACAAGTGGGAGGAAAGATTGTTGAAACACATTGACATTAGTTTTGTCGCCGGAGAAGGATGAAAATCTTCTGGCAAGTGAAATTTCTACTGGCCTGTAGCTTATATTTTGGTGTTGTACTTTGAATCACACCTACATGTAGACCCTCCTTAAATAAAACTTTTGTATGTCCTTCACTCCAAAAATGGAATATTTCAAGAAGTGCACGTTATTAGATGTTTTCCATACGGGTATTTAACAACTTTTTCCTGATAGACTATTAAAGTTTAATCAATAAATTTCCAAGGAGAGCGGCGTGCGCGTGATCGTGATAGGCCAGAAGTTGAGTGAATACTATAGAAATTGTACTCAAAAGGAGACGGAAAGGACCGTCTTTCAGTTAAGATTTAGTAGCATTTCATGATTTAGTGGCTTCAGCTTCGGAATTAAAGTAACGCTATTTGCCTGAGTTGAAAAATTTATGTCCTATTTAGAAAGTAGGATGTAGAAACAAGAATATATTTGCTTGTTTCTTTGCTCATGTTATCCCTACTCTTTTTTATAAACTTGCAAAAGGTACCCCTTATATATAGATCATTATTGGGAGTATTGCCTGGGAAAGAACATCAAACAACAACAAGACGAGAACTTGCAAGAATATACAAGCAGCGTAATAATCATTAACAAAATTTAATATATAAAATAACTAAGATAGTACGCGTACTCTGATTGGCTGAGAGGAGTGTTTGCATGAGAGTTGTGGCGTCAAGATGATTTGCTTTTCGCGCGCTGATCACGCAATCACGAATTTGAAAAAGTTTTCAAGTTGAAAACTCGACAAGT
>NC_133212.1:22543587-22578587 GCF_958299795.1 Porites lutea
CTGGGTAAGGCACGAATTATTCTTTTATCAGTTAATGGGTGAAAGTGTCGCAAGTACCCCAAACAATAGACCTTGTCAAGGTTTTCGACTCCATCTTGACGAGTAGGCAAACGCGTGAGAAATTACAGTGATTGTATGAGAATCTAATGTCGAATAATTTCCTTAGAACGGATGTTCTGAAAAAAATATGATTTGTAAACTAACGCTTCACTCCTAAGGATTCTCCTGAAAAAATTTGAGGGCGTTGCATTCACTAGGAGACCTGGAACCACTTTTTAAAATTTTCTATACATTTGTCTGTAAGAAAGTCCCGGGAAAATTACAGACAAATATATGGAAAATCTAAAGAAAGCCTCTGGAGAAATTTAAGCACAGGTAGGCCCCAAATTTTTTTAGGACAATCCTTTGCTTTGTAGCTTTAGTTTACAATTGATATTTTGTTCAGAACAGCCGTTTTACGGAAATTATTCCACATTAGATTAATTTTGATATAAACACTGTAATTTCTCACGCGTTCGCCTACTCGTCAAGATGGCGCCCGAAAACCGTGACAAGGTCTATTGTACTGTCTCGTTCTTTCCAGCTTACGACATTGAAGTTTGCATCAATTACCAATCGCCCTGAATTTTCCAATCCGCAATGAGCTGACTATGCCTGCCCATATGTAGCAATATTTAATCCCTGTTGATTCATATTTGATTTGGACATGATTTCTTTTAAATTTAAACCTCGCATCTAAAATTTATTTAAATTTAAAAGAGTTTCATTTAATCCTTTGGAAATTTCATTTAAACTTCTTACGAAAATCCATTTAATCTTCGATTAAATTGTGGTTTAAACTTTGACATTTTCATTTAATTCATTCTATCCATTTAAATTTAAACTTTGGAATTCCCATTTAAAATTTACTGAAAAATGTCTTTTAAACTGCTGAATTCTAACTTAATCCTTTAAATTGAAACGTTAACAAATTATTTTCTTTTAACTTACCAATGTAAATTACATTTAAACTGCGAAAGTAAAATTCATTTAATCTTCCTGGGGCGAGCTCGGCCGGGATCACGTGCTCAGGTCAAATGGCAAGGTCACATGTCGTATCCTCGGCTGCCATTTTTATCTGCAGTAGAAAGTGTGGACGAAGGAACAAAAGGAGGAGTGAGCGAATTACGAAGTGAAGCATCAAGGCTTCTGTCTTCCAGCACCTCTTCTAATGCTGCTTCAAATTCCACTTGTCCAGCTGCGATACCACAAAAAACATCGACTAGTTTTAAAAACTAGCTAGCTTTAATTTGTACCCTTATTCTTCTGATTGGTATTCTTCGTTTTAAATAAGAAACTCTTCTTCAGTAATTGAGCCTTCTGCGAAAGAAATTACACGCGAGTTTCGCATATGACTTCACCATCCTCTGTTTTGTTGTCTGATCGTAAATTGCAAATTTTCGCGCCTTCTTACCATCATGGGCCAGGCCGCCCATAAAGCATCCAACCGTCCCAGTCTACGGTAGAGAACTATCTTAAATTCCCTAATCTTCTACAGAGACCCGTGGATGAACTCATAGATTGTTCACAGTCCCCTATTTTCCCGTAAGATCGTCGAGATCGAGCGCTATGCGGTACGGGTTGTCATCTTGGATGAGTGTCAAAACTACTTAGGGGGCGGAGGAAGGTTTGGGAGGAAGCGAGAAAAATAGAAAGCTGTAATAACATCACTGCAGCTCGCCTTCAGGAGGCATGACAGGAATTTTACGCCTTTTACCATTCATTTATTAAGAAACCCTGCTGGCAGTGAAAAACATGCCAGACACATAATTTCAATTCGTTTAGGAGAAACGGTGTTACAACATTCCCCTGGCCAAGCTGCTTCAAAAGCATGTTGGCTTATGTGATTCATCCGCAAAATGGCTAAATTCCTTCGTGTGTTTGGGCAAGATGTGCCTTATGCTATTATGAAAGTGTACGTTTTATAGAAACGACGACTTGTCAAAGCCTTGTCAGTGTCGGCAACTTAAAGTAAACCCATTGTCACTTGACACAAATTAACATCTATTGTCTAATAACCAATCAAACGCCTGCGTTGCTGGTACAACACACTCCGTGAACGCGAGCTGCAGTGATGTTATTACAGGCCCTCTATTTTCCTCGCCCCCCTCCCCCTAGAGCTACATGTATACATGATATTCGATGTCCGCCCCCTCGGTCATTTGAAAATCAAGATGGCCGCCATTAACTGTAAGACACGCTATATCACAACCGCTATCTCACCGAAAAATAGGGGGCTTTGAACAGTCTGTTTCGCCCGGCATCCCCTGAGCACGCCTGAGAGTTTCGTTGATTGTCGCCTGCGGTATCGCAGCTGGACAAGTGGAATTTGAAGCAGCATTAGAAGAGGTGCTGGAAGACAGAAGCCTTGACGCTTCACTTCGTAATTCGCTCACTCTTCCTTTCGTTCCTTTGTCCACACTTTCTACTGCAGATAAAAATGGCAGCCGAGGATACGACATGTGACCTTGCCATTTGACCTGAGCACGTGATCCCGGCCGAGCTCGCCCCAGGAAGATTAAATGAATTTTACTTTCGCAGTTTAAATGTAATTTACATTGGTAAGTTTAAAAGAAATTTGTTAACGTTTCAGTTTAAAGGATTAAGTTAGAATTCAGCAGTTTAAAAGACATTTTTCAGTAAATTTTAAATGGGAATTCCAAAGTTTAAATTTAAATGGATAGAATGAACTAAATGAAAATGTCAAAGTTTAAACCACAATTTAATCAAAGATTAAATGGATTTTCGTAAGAAGTTTAAATGAAATTTTCAAAGGATTAAATGAAACTCTTTTAAATTTAAATAAATTTTAGATGCGAGGTTTAAATTTAAAAGAAATCATGTCCAAATCAAATATGAATCAACAGGGATTAAATATTGCTACATATGGGCAGGCATAGCTGACCTCAGAGCATGAAAGTTTTCAGGCAACCACTCCATGATTTTAAGAACGAAAATTATCAATTCTTACTTAGTCTGTTTTTTTATTTTTTTATTTTGTATTTTTGTGACTATGTGTATGTACATATATATATATATATATATACACCCGTTTTCAAAAAGGTTTTCATACAGAGAGATATATAGATAGATATATACTTTTGTTCTCTTGCACGTGCGCCCGTGTGTATTTTTCACTTGTTATTGTCCAACTTGTGAAAAACTCGGTTCAACGATAAATTTTTTCGTCGTCGGGTTTTTTGTTCCAATTTGACATGTCGTTTTGAGTTTTTTTTTTAGAAAAATACATACGCCCTGCGATACAAATTTGCAATGGCGAATTATATGGCTGATTTTGGGAATGAGGAAAACATCCCGCGAAGAAGCCGATCCGCGAGTTATACGGCGTCACCGAATTGGTAGCCCAAATGCCATGGCATCTGTAGCAAGTGACAAAGCATTTTTATTGATAGAGTGTATTAAAAAATGCGCTGTCCAGGGGTGTGCTTAAGAGAAACTGTAGACTAACTTGAAAGCATTTGTGGCCGAGAGTTTATTCTGTCTTCAATGCGACACGTTGCCTTACAGGCCGTGATTTTACATGAAAAAAGGTGAGACATTAAGATACATGACTAGCTCATCATGGTTATGATAAAGTCTGCTTCTATGAACCTCGTCATCGTCTTAGTCCGTTTTAATCAACTGCTATAATATTGTTGCTCCTTCCCACATATCCAATATGGACATCCACCGTCACATCTTCCTTCTCAGCGGTTTCGAAAACACATTTTTTTCATTTCATCTGCGTTGTTTTAAAAATGAAAATCTTTGATGTTTTTCCCCTTATCCTGTAACGACAACAATTATATGATCTACAAGTGACCGAATTCCTCATTCTTCAATTTTCAAGAAAATGCAAATCAAGAGAATTGCAGACAGTGCTCGTGCATTATATTTTTAATTGACAAATTGGAACAAAGAACCTGACGAAAAGAAAATTTATCGTTTAACCAAGTTTTTTCACAAGTTGGACAATAACAAGTGTAAATGCACACGGGCGCACGTGCAAAAGAACAAAAGTATATATCTATCTATATATCTCTCTGTATGAAAACCTTTTTGAAAACGGGTGTATATATATATATATATATATATATATATATATATATATATATATATATATATATATATATATGTATATGTTGTGTAAAAAAACGGTACTGTAAGAAAGCTGTTTTTTTACACTGATATACATTTGTAAAAGGACAGCTTTTTTACAAAAATATATTTTGTAAAAAAACGGTCATACACTAAATGTTGCTGGCGAATTCAGCCTGTATTCATATTAAAGTTGTTCAGCCTTTACAAGTGTTTTCTGGCTTTTTGCTCGATCTCTAAAATGAAACACGCATTGGCGTACGTTACAGACCGCATTTATATAGTCCCTAATGCACCAGTCAATTCCACCTGCGCCCAGCACCCCCCCGGGCTGACCCCCGGGCATTAGCATTTTTTTTTGCCTTGGATGGCAAATTCCCGGGGGTGGGGACTCTTGAGCTGTCAAATCCCCTGGGGTGGGGACGGAAAAAGAGGGCAAATGCCCCGTCCTACGTCAACGCTGCAACATTTTTCATTGATCGCACAGTCGAATAGTGCCATTTTAAGCATTTTAATGTGCGACTTTTTGTTTCAATCAACGTCTTCCTTTGTAATAGCGTTAGGATTCTAACTAAGACTTCACGCCGCGACGACATGCACCAATGTATGGTTTTAGTACTGATATAAAATTATTGACATCAAAATTAATAGAGCGCTGTAAAGTTATATGTTATGAATAGTTTTATAAATGTGAAAGGATGTTCTTCAAATAATATGAACAGAAATTTGATACAATGACCAAAAAATGTTGATTCACATGGATAGCTTCATTTTCGCTATGTAATTCTGGCTTGATAAGCAATGAAGAAACGCGTGCATAAAATCGAGAACATGCCTTTACAACCCTCTTCAATTTATTCCTGTCCTTGATAGATGAGCCAATCTGCTTTTTTTCCAGTAAAATCTTCTGTGTAGTTATATTCTGATAGGAAACGGCGTGCGTGTCAAAACCTCGGGAATGGCCCCGGGCTTGGCGAATGCCCGGCCCCCGGGCAGTGCAAAATTTGCAAATGCCCCACCCCCGGGACTGACAAGGCGTGCAAATGCCCCGCAGTAGCCCGGGGGGGACCTGGGCGCAGGTGGAATTGACAGATGCATAATTCTTATAAACAAATCGGCTGCTGTTTTTATGGCCTTACAAGTTGCTCTGTGTATTGCAAAAATTAGACTAACAAGCGAGTGTATGTACGCTTGTAGCTATAGGCTAGCGTTTCCTTTTGCTTGATTAGCCGACTGAACATGTTCCTACATCATGTTGAAAGCTTAAAGTTGTAACGCAGACATGACACTTTTGCATGCATCAACATGGATTTCAACATAGCATGAATCCCGTGATAGAGGTTTAGCGCCACATACATAATACAGGAAATTGCCTAACAATTGCTGTCGTTGATTCTTGCTGAAGATTTTATGCTTATTTGTCCACTGCTAAGAGCATCAAAGCATTATGGCCAAGTATTTTGTTGACAGTTAAACCGATTATTGCAGCTGATAACCTTGGGAGAATAGATAAATAATACAGAATAATATTCTGTACAGTTTTTGGCTTGAGCAAAAGCAGCAATGAGGGAGAGAATAGAAGGCTTTGGTTGCTGCAAGAGATTGTGACAGACATTGCTTATAAATAAGACAGTGAATAACCAAGCTATTCTATTATTGCCTAACATGCAGTTACTGCCGTGCGTGACTTCAGCCGATAAGCATAACAAATGAAATTACTGTCTGTTCCTTCTTCGCATCCAACAATTAGAAGGTCCTGGAAAATTGAATGACAAAGGAAACAAGAAGAAAGAATAAAAAGAATAAAAAGAACGTAAATTTTTAACGCTGTCAGCGAGTTAACAAGGGAATTTAAAAGCCCCACAATAAAGGGGACACGGGAACGTGAACGTGACTAGCCGGATATCTTAAAATGTACGGTTTAAGAAGCGCACGAAAACTACAGTTCAATAAATTTCGAACCATGCTATAGAAAACAGCCTGTCTTCGATACATGGGTTTGTAAAATGGTCTTTATGTGTAAAATAGCAGGATTTTTACATAAAAAGGCAGCTTTCTTACAAAAATATCTTTTGTAAAAAAAAACAGATTTTTTACATAAAAAAGCAGTACTTTTACAACCAGGTTACTTGTAAAAAAGCAGTTTTTTTACATAAAAAAGCAGTATTTTTAGGGACCGGTCATTATTTATCGCCTGGGGGGGTCGGAGGATTTTGGGCTAAACACGATGAAATTTAGCCGATCCCCCCTTTAAATGTTATTTTATTGAAGTGATCCTCCCTCATAACTATATATAACTTTCGTGATCCCCCTCCTCCCCCATTTCTTTGTACCCATATTCACCTTTCGACGTGTATATTTAGTGTTTTAAACGTTCATATACAGGTAGTATTTCTAACTATGATGTACTTACAGCATAATAAAGCCGTTATCGCGCAGTCGTTTTTTAAAAGTGTCTCTTGATTCGTGTCTTTTTCTAGTCTGGATCCAGACATCTGAATTCAGTTGACATACAAGCAATCTTGCTTAAAACTGCAAAGTGCTTGAAACTGCAATCAGTGCTTGAAACTGCAAAGTTACTTTTTTTAGAGTGCCAAATAGCAGTCCGCCAAGTCCCTATCAGCAGACATATTTAGCGACAATTCGGCCATCTGGAAGGGCTAGGATCGGCCACTATTCCTGTCTCCTTTTTTTATTTTCATCTATAATGTAATAGATCAGCCTTTGTAGCTTTGCTCACATTTTTATAATTTTTTTTTTGTTCGTTTTTTTGTTTGTTTTCTTTTTGTTTTCCTTTTTTTTTTTTTTTTCATCCAGTGTTTGCTTGTACAGTAACTTCAGCTATTTGGTCATCTGGTACAAAAGTTAAAACTGGCATACGAACAGTTGACTGTTCATCGAGATCAGCAATGACAAGATCATCTTCGCTATCCTCGTCATCATCTAACTCCGTATCTGAGCCATGTATCAGGCCATGTTCCTTAAGGTACAGGTCGAGCTGTCTCACCTTCAGCTTTTCAACTTTGCCATTCTCAATAAGTATGCCCCACTGGTAGTCCTTGTACGTTAGTTCCTCTTCTAACCTTTTTTTCTCCTTAGCCTCTCTTGTTCTAATATCCTTCCTGATGTTGATATCATTTAGATGGCCTAGGTATTCAATGGCATGCTTTTCCTCGACACTATAGGTTGCACAAAAAGCAGCGATGGTATTTGGATTGCCCGCAGAGATGGCGTTTTGTTCGTACAAGTCCTTCAGACATTTCCTCGGTTGATAATCGTCTGGAGCACGACCTGTTGTCGGTCCCCCCTCTGAATCCTTCCAAACTTTTCAGTGATCCCCCCTTTTGGGCTCTCAGTTACGACTGATCCCCCCCTCTGTTCTCCTAAAAATCAAGTGATCCCCCCCAAAATCCTCCGACCCCCCCCCCCCCCCCCCAGGTGATAAATAATGACCGGTCCCTACAAGCGGCTAATTTGTAAAAAAAAGCAGGTTTTTTACAAAAATATATTTTGTAAAAAAGCAGCTTTTTACATCAAAAAGCAGTATTTTTACAAGCGGCTAATTTGTAAAAAAACAGCTTTTTTACATAAAAAAGCTGCTTTTTTACAAAAATATATTTTTGTAAAAAAGCAGTACTTTTACAACCAGGTTACTTGTAAAAAAGCAGCTTTTTTACGTAAAAAAGCAGTATTTTTACAACCGCTCAATTTGTAAAAAAGCAGCTTTTTTACATAAAAATGACGCTTTTTTACAAGGACCGTTTTTTTATGCAACATATATATATATATATATATATTAAATAGAGGATATTACACGGTGGCGCGAAGATATGAATTTTATTTTTGAGTGGTAAAACAATATTTTACGAGCGAGCGCAGCGAGTGAGTAAAATATTGTTTTTGCCACGAGAATTACGTCATCGAAAAACTCACGTGTGAGACTCCCAGTCTACCAAAAGCACAAACAAAATTGGCCGTCCATAACTACGGCGGCACGGACCTCAATTCCTTAGAACTCAGGAAAACGTTAAAATTATTCTATTACAGATCGGCTGTGGTTATGGGGCCTACCAAGGATTAAATGGCGCCAGAACACTTATTAATATCAAGGAGAAGGCCAAGGAACTTGACAACGAAGGAGAGATGCCATTTGATTACAAATATTACAAAGGTTTGTCACGCTTTTAATTTTCCTCTTTCGTTCCAGCCTTAGATGAAAAATAGAAAATAAATTTATTTCTTTTAAAGTGTCATTTTTTCCATTTTTTTTTTTTTCAGTTTCACTTCACCGCATAAATTAAGAAGATGCAGTTTTAAAATACTCATCTGTTCATTTTGTGGTTGTTGTTGGGGTAGTTGTTGTAGCAGTATGCGACCTTTTTCAATTACCCTGATCTTACAGAAGGGGTGGAGGTTGACGGATCCTGTAGGGAATGCGATGGAGTACCTACAATACAATTCTAAAACTTCAAATCCTAAACAATTTATGGTACTTTTTAAATATAACCCGGAATTTTAAGGCCCTTTTGTGACTAAACAAATTAAAAATTGCTGTCTTTAGCTAGAACGATTTTAACTTTTTGAACTCCAGTTATCAAAAGACGTTTGAGAGGTATTCAAGGGAGGGACTTGCCATGAGTCACTGGTATTAGAGGACAGCCCACATGTTACACAGTCAGGCTACATGTGTAGCCTGCGTAGCTGGCGAGATTCCCGGGGGGGGTACTCGATATATCCCTGGGTGTGGAGGTGCGGCGCGGCCCCTAATACCCTGACCCTGTTTAAGACAAATATCGCTGATTTTCCTACCCTGTTTAGAATTCCGATTTTTGATACCCTGTTTAAGACATTTATCCTGTTTAAGACAAAAATCGATAAATCGATACCCTGGTTAAGACAAAAAATGATAAATTCGATACCCTGTTTAAGACAAAAATCCCGAAAAACATACCCTGGCAGGTCGCACGTCCCCTTTAAGCCCTTATAAGGGAGTACCCCCCCCCCCCCCCGGGGCGAGATTAAAGGGGACTTGCTGTTGTTTTTTGGCGGCGGAGCCGTGCGAATATTGGTAGCAAGTCATAAAACCCAGAGAGCAATCCCGCCAGCTACACAAGCTAAGGCTGCACAAGCTGTAATTTAATTTCTTTTTATCTTCTTTACCATTATCGTTCAGATGTCATCAGCTTGTTCTACGTAAAGGCTGTTGTTAGTATCTTGGGACTACTGGCCAATATCATGTTGTTGTTTTCCTTTAGCATGGTGAGTTTTATATCTCTGTATCATTGCTCAAATTAAAAATTATATTCATACTACTACACTAAAAATTTCTGCAATTTGCTTGGCTTAGAGCAGTGGTATTTCAGCCTAATTTGAAATACCTAATACCTACATGTGAAAATTACAAACCTTTTGCGGGTCATAAACCAATAATATCATGCTCTGTACGTGATAATTGGCATAAATACTACTCGTGATATTTCAAAATTGTCTCAAATTTCACTTGTCTAACGGCTCGTGAAATTACGTATAACAATTTCGAAATATCACTCGTGGTATTTATGCCAAATATCACTACAAATCATGCTATTACCTATACTAAAACTGCAGTATTTCAGTTTAATTAATTGAAAAACCGTTTTTTTCCTATTATGCATAAAAGATGCTTTAATTTCTTTTCTCCTTTTTTTTTTCCTTTTTAATGAAATCGTTAGAATGAGGCGGAAGGGAAAAGTTAATCTCAGGGCTTCTTGGTGATTTTCTGATTCATCTAATTTGATGCATAAGGGTTGTTGCGTAGATCTACCAAGATCCCATACCTTTGTTTGTCTTATTTTAGTTAGTAAGTATTGACCCGGTTCAAAACAATTCAAATCTTTTCAATTTTTTTTTCATTATTTTTTTCTATATAGAAAAATCGTTTTTTGACGCTGCCATACATAATCCTTTACACCTTCTCCGTTTTCTACGAGCTGGCCGTTAGTATTTTCCTGATTACAATTTGGCACAAGGTGCGTATATAACTTTGTGCTATTCATAGTTTTCCAAATTATGAAGAACGGGTCTTATTTGCTTTAGAGGATGGAAGAGCACGGAGGGTCAGTATCCTTTTTTTTCTGCATTCATAAAAATATTAGACTCGTTGGGCCGCGAAAAATGTTTCACGAGACTTTCCCCTCCCCCCCCCCCCCCACCCCTCCCTCCATCATGTTAAATGAAGGTCTTGGTGTGTGCCCACTGTCCGCCCCCATTTCTTAGCTATGCACGGACGGCTTGATCCGCCCCTAAAAAAGAGATGGCTAACGTCAGTTGGTCTTATTTTTAGCTCATCGTTGGAGTCACTAACTTTAGTTTTTTCGATTGCAGTTTCAGTATACTTTTGCCATTGAGATTTCTACTCTAGCGCTAACGGTATGTACTGAATGACTATGTCCTAAATGAGTTTTTACTTCTAAGGTCGTCAACTAGGACATAATTACCGTTCCTTTGGCTGTTGGCCAATTTGTGCACGTATTTTTTCGTTTCACTCTTATCTGGCAGGAGGGGCTGCCTGCCATAGGAAAAGGGGCTTATTAATACCAATTAAATAAAGGTGGGATGGTGAAAAATAGGCGTCTGTCTATGATTCGTCCGGGGGGTGGTTTCCTGCCTAGTTATAGGCAGTTATGGGGATGTGCCGCCGGATTGACTATAATGGAGTTACATTTTTCGTAGAATTACTAGAAGGGGTCCGGGATAGGGCAGCTTTGGCAGGAACCTTTTTTGACTTCAACAATCGCACCATTAATTGTGCTTATTTACATCACCTGTTATCAGATCTCTTTCCAGAAGCCAAAGGCTAAGCCCAACCTCGTCCCCAGGGCGCTTTTCCCTGGCTTTGGAGGTGGGGCGGAAAAAGGGCCCTGGGGACGAGGTTGGGCTGGATCTATCTGCCCTTGTTTTGTGTAACTAGCTCGAATGTTTTTTATGCCTTTTTAAGATCTACTTCATCCTTGTGGTGTACTCGTACTATGAGAGCCTCCGTGAAGATCCCTCTGGCTCCATTGCGGGATTTGATCAGGAAACCGGAACTGCTATGGTATGATGTTCTACTATCTTTTATTTATTAAGGGACCGGTCATTATTTATCGCCTGGGGCGCGGGGGGCGGGGGGGCAATGGAGAATTTGGGGCTAAACAAGGTGAAATTTAGCCGATCCTCCCTTTGAATGTTACTTCACAAACAGTGATCCCCTTTAATAACATTTGATAATTTTTCCCACCCCCCTCCTCCGTGTCTTCATTTTCCAAGCAAATTTGAGTGGTTCCCCCTCTGAATCCTTCCAATGTTTTCAGTGATTCTCCCTTTTGGGTTCTCAGTTACGACTTACCCCCCCTTTTGTTCTCCTAAAAATCAAGTTATCCGCCCGAAAATCCCCCCACCCCCCACCAGGCGATAAATAATGACCGGTCCCTAATAAAGAGAGATTAATGGACCAGAGAGATAATCTTAGGGCGTCGGTCGGGGTATGTGAATTTCACCAAGATTATTTTTAGATTAAAGAAAGTCTAATGTCTGAGACGTCCGCACATTTTGATCAGTTGTTTGAAATGTCATCAAATCCACGCGCGACTATACATCAAAGCAATTAATGCAGAATATTGATGACTCTCTTGACAATACTAAATAAAAGTCTACGGACCTCTCTGGAAACACACTTTCGATTAGTTTCAAGCGTTTAGTTCATCTAAAAATAACTAACCAAGGGCTAGAATGGGCATTTTCCTCTCTAGCTTCACGTTATCCTTTCTTGATCGCTCTCATTTCTCTCCAGCCGCTGTTTTCCCATCTGTCGTTTCCATCTTAATTTGTCTGATTTTATTGTAACAATCCCTCATCCACAACCCTTAAACTTCCATTTTCTGCTTTTATTTATTTATTTATTTATTTATTTATTTTTGATTCTTTTACAAAATATCCCTTTACACAATTTGCTCTCAGCTCTATCCTTTTGATATACCCTGGCGAGTGACCATTTATTCAGTGTATAATTTTGTTTGTCTTTCTCAACTGACCAATTTAGCTGAAATATTAAAAATGGCGTTGTTCTTTGTCTCGCGCAGGTACAAGTGGCTGGACCTCCTACTTACGCACAGCTTCGTTGAACGCGTTTGATTTGAAGCACGGAAATCGTCGAGGGGCGGGTCGGAAAAACTGAATTGTTTACAATCGCTTTTTTTCCCTTTATCTCCGAGATCACGCACGGTTACTTAAACGGATGGCCATCCAGGTTAACTCTAATGCACCGTGCGTCTATTTCGCGCTGGATCTCGACAATCTTATACGATCTTATGGGAATAAGGAGATTGTAAATAGTCTAAGAAAAAACTCACAGTCATTGTTGTTTTTGAGTAGAGCCTTTCATGCGAACGGAAATGACGTCAGCTTCCTTCAGATCTCGATGTATTAACTTTATTTTAGCTATTTCCTTAGTAAAGCCACGACGGAAACGATAATACTGTTCAATGATTATCACGTCGAATCATGCAAGCCGAAGCCTATTTCGTTTCTCAGAAATGGCCCAAATGTCGATCGTTTTTAATTTAGTAGTTGTAATTGTTATAATAACGATCTTGAAGATAACTTAAGTTTCAAAGACTATGCATGTATTGAATGGGGGTAATAGTGGCTGAAACGTCATGTAGAATAAATGTCTATACTTCAGCAGACAAGATCGCATGGCATCATGCGTCTTTCAATTTTTTTCTCAACGAAGTGTCACTTCCCGTAGCAATCTTGGCAAAACAGCAAGTTTCTCATAAAATTATTCCATAGCGTGACGGTGCTTACGCTGTCCTCGGCGGGTTCTGATATTCGGTAAAGGCGAACCATATCTCTCCGTTAAAATCTCCTGTTCCCACTTCTATTAAGGGCTAGGAACGCCTGAACATGAAATAAAATGTTTTCACGATGACGCCTTCAAACTCTGAAAAATAACAAGTTCTTCTAAATGTTGAGCTTCTTTCGTTCAGCGGTTTCAAACTTATTTTTTCATTGCGTGGGCAGTGAAAAAACAGGCCATATTTTAAAAAAACCCAAGTTAGGTCTTCCTGTCCATGATATGGACGTGCTGCCCGAGAGAATACCACTTCCAGTATCCTAACAACTGGCATCGTTGTTTAAGGAACATGGCTCATGCTAAGATCTATTTGGTTATTTTTCCATTTCTGTTGGCTGCAAATCAGAGTAATCAAGGTGAGTAGCATAATTACAGGGGCACCCAACGGCAATTTTCGGGAAAATATCTGTTCGGAAGACGATTTGAGATCTAGAATTTTCGGAGCATTTGTTGTAAAATTTCTTGCTTGCCTGCCTCTCCTAGGATTTTCGAACATCTACAAAATGGTATAATTACTCATTTTTAACGGATTTTGACCCTAAAAAAGGCCACCTAGAATTTTCGGGAGCCTTTTCCTGGCTGAAATTTTCGAGAAGGTAAGTTTTGATCCCTATAATTTTCGGATCACTAGATTTTCAGCTAGGAAATCCGAACAGATGAAAAGTTTTTAGGGGATAAAAATATGCCTATATGAACCGTTTGAATACTAAAATACGTTCAACAATGCTATGTTAAGTGGTTTTGAACTATATCCTCGTTGGGTGCCCCTGTAATTATTCCCGTTGATTCCGACGCCTTGTGGTCGCACAATTGGCGAAGCAAAGCTCATACGAACAGCCGATTAGCTTGGCTCGGTGTTTTTGCTTTAAGAAATTGAAAATTGATCAGCGTAGTAGCATTGTTTAATGGGAATCATTTTGTTCATTAGTTACCAAACGATGCGATCGATTACTCGCTCCGAATGAGTGGTATATAAGTAACTCAGTGTTGTCAATCGATACATGTTTTACAGCTTATTCATAAAACCCAAGCGGAAGTTGAAGAAGCTTCATCCAAAGCAGGGGTTTGGAACCCTCTCTCCCCTCCGTTTCACCATGAAAACAAAGCAAAATACGTACAAAATCAGTGTTCTTGTCATTTTAAGATTTCAATAACAAAGACAAAAAATATCCAGTTCCACAACACTGCTGCGGCTGTGACTTGAAGACAGGCATTTTGCTTATCGGTATTCTTGGAGTGGTGAGTACTTTGTTAACAAATGATCGAACTCACTCCGGGCAACCGCAAACTGTTCCAAAAACGCAGGTTGTGTTTACACATGTTTGGTTCTCAAATGCCGCCGACATCTACCTGCGACATGGCCGCCCCCGCCGTTCTGCCTGTTTCATTCGCACATATGAGAAAATGAGCCGCGAAATAAGTTGAACTCGAAAAAATTTCGCAGGTATGGCGGAAGCGGTAAAGATCACGCCACAAGTGTCTCAGACGGGTTTTCTCTGTGCTTTAGATGCCTGTTTGGTTAATTTGGAGTTGGGCTAAAAACTATTTATCTGTTCGGATGTCTTAGCGGGAACTTTGTTCGTCACGAAAGTTTAACAGGCTTTTTCGTCTCATCCGATAGTGTTAGCTACCCTCGAGGACATGAAGTAGCCTTGCTTTCATAGAAAATTATGCGGGACGTTTTGTCATTATATCGAAAATTTTAGGAGACCTTTTTTTTAACAATAATTGCGATATCTTGTTATTAAAATGTGAAAACACAAACTTAGAAAGTGGTATTTAAGCTGTTAGAAAAACTCCGAATATTTTAGACGAATGGAAAGGTTATCCAGAAATTTTTAACTTTTCTCAAGCTTAAGAAATTTGTAGGCAATACTTGCTCCTTCGAACAGTTATTTTGCAGAATATAGTCGCTGGGTGCCCCTGAAAGACTGCATTGATGGCTTCTGTTGCCTCATCGAACGAACTTTAATCAGGACTACTTCGTCAGCCGCATAATTCTGCATGTGATAATTTAAGGAGTTGTACATGCATGAGCGCGGAAAACTGAAGTGAATTCAGGCGTCAGAGCGGAATTCAGCACGCAAGATTCACCGATATTTTAATATATTACTAATTAAACTTTTTATTGGTGGTTAAAATCCCTAGGAACAAATCTAAACTCTAGAGATCAAATACTAGCGAAAAAAAAAAACGATTTACTTTCTCTTTGCTGTGTCTTGCTGCTGAAAACATTGTGCATCCACGTTTGTATGCAAATTTGCTATATTTTGAGGTCATGAATCATTTAGCTTTAGTTTGAGCGATACAAATTAAAACACTACGTGATAAGGAAGTTTTTAAAGAATGCCCCAGTTCCTTCAACAATTCAGTCTTGAACTTTAAGGTGAAATCCCTTTTTCCACATTGATTTCATCTCCAGTTGCCAATAAAAACAAGTTTGGGTCATTTACTCATCTGTTGCCAAATCTGCGGGAACACTTAACGACAACGTTAAGCTAGGATCCTTCGATTTCGTTGTTAAATCTCGTTGTTATATTGATGATAGTGCACCAGCTGGCCTATATTTTAGACGATTTATTCTCTTTATTTTAGACTTTTTAGAGTGACACTCCCTTTACGTTGAATATTTGCCCAGTAGCGTCCACGTAACGATTCGAAACAACAAGATCACCATGATGGGGTACATTGGGCTGCTACCCCGGGGGGGAGGGTACTCCCTTATATAAGCTAAGCCATAGAGGTATGTGCCACCCCATCGGGTAGGGTTTTTTGAATAATTGTTTTGTGTGCGCTCTAGTCTAAGTAATGATGACATAATTTCTGCCTAAGGGTCAGGTCTGAAAACGGATATTGATTTTAGAGGTCTAGTCTAAAAATGGCAGTGGAAAATTAAATTTTTTGGTCTGAAATCGGGTCAGGATTTGGAAACCCGTTAGACACATCCCCACCAAGAATTTCCAGGAGTACCCCCTCCCCCTCCGCCTTCCCCACCCCCCTCCTCCGCCGAGGTTGAATAGAAACATAATCACCTGGTTAGAAACTCAGAAGAGCTTTAAATGTAAAATCAAACAAACAAAACTAAAGCTTAATTTGCCTTGCGAGTTTTATTAAGAAACAGAATTTAAAAGATTGAAAGTTTTTAAGCGTAAAACGACAGCGATTTTCGGAGTTTCCGGTAATTAGTCAGGTTATACTGTCAAGTAAAATTTTTGAGGGGAGGAGGATTGGGGGGGAGGGGAGAGGAGTCATTGCGGAAATACTCCTGTTAAAAATAACTTGTCTTTCCTCGTTCCAAAAAAAGAGAGACTTGCTTATTTACATTTTCATTCTTATTGGTGAAATTGATGGTGTCCATTTTTTTTTTTTTATATCTGAAATGACAAGCTCTAATCCCTCAAAAGTCAAATGATCGCCCCAATCGCTGGGGGACGGGACACGCAACGTATTTGCAGGGCGAATAAAGGTTCCTGGCCTTTGAGTTAACGTCCGCCATTTTGTCCTTTTACCTCGGCTTGAGTTGTTATGCCACAGGTAGCCCATATCAGATAGACACCAAAGGGACATATCTTTCGCATAATCACTTATTCAAGTTGCGGTCGCGCCTACTTCGTGTTATGTCAGTGACCTTGTTTTGTTGCAAACTGTAAAGTAGCCTGCGAGCAAGCTCTCTTATTTGGGCGAGCGAAGCGAGGCACGAGAGAACGCGCGAGCGAGAAGGGAAGCTTCCCCCCGCTTTCGCGTCTCCTCTCGCGTGCCTCTCGCGCGTCTCTCGCGCGTCTACTTTTCACGATATCCCCCAAACGGAGAACTTGCTCGCAGGCTGTAAGCTTAAAGAAAAAAATTCGTATCGATAGTTCAGTATTGAAGAAGAAGTTGACTTTTTTGTTTTGCAGCTCGGTTCTGGGTATGGTATCTACGCAGGCTTCAACGGGGCGAAAACACTCATTAATCTAAAGGATGAATACAGGGAGCTCGATCAGGAGGGAGTGAAGCTTCCAACTGATTACAAGTATTACAAAGGTTTGTCTCTTTGGTTGCAGTCTTGGTCGGACTCATCGAACATTTCGGATGTGAAAGGAGTTATCGTCAAGTATCCTGTCTTTTTTTCAGAACTCCTGTTTAATAAACTATCACATGGACTTACATGGGACCTTATCACTTTTTTGGAACACAACTGACTATTTTATCTCTGATTCGACTAACCATCGTTTCATTTGAAATCTCGTCATGCTTTTAAAAAATAGTTATAAATACAGTCTACTCCCAATAACTCGAACCTTCTAGCGAGAATAGAAAAAAGTTCGAGTCAGCAGGAATAATTCGAGTTATCGGAAGATCGAAGCAAATCGCCGGAAATATGGAAATGGGATGTGGAATGAAGGCATGCTGTAACATGCACACTTCAAAACTTGAAAAATCAGGCAGTGCCGGACACTGTACTCTTAACCATGTTAACCGGACTAACAAAAAGTAAAGTCCGTTTAATCTCAAAAAGGTTGTTAAACGTCCATCGTTTGTAAAAAGGCTAGCCTATCCTCCCCACGCTGGAGATTTTAGGGGAGCCGTATTTTGCTCCCTGCGTAGGGGGCTATAAAAAGGCCCTTATGTATCAGTTCTGCGGTGCACGCCACACACTGAGTGTCCTTTTTGCTACTTTTATCATTCAGGAGTCATCAACTTGCTTTACGTTGCGGCTGCTATCAACATCCTTGGGCTACTGGTCAATCTCATGTTGCTGTTTTCGTTTTGCACGGTAAGTCGTATTAATAAAAGAACGGTTCTTTAATCTGTGACACTGAAAAGTAGGAGCCTTTATGGACATAATTTTAAATGACCTTTGTTGCTTTCTCTTCGCCTTTGACGATCCCCTATAACCGTACAAATCTTTGTTTCCTTCACTGCCTTCAGCCAAATAAAGCTCGATTGACATATAAACATTTCTGTTAACAGGTTCTGAATTTTTCAAAGATTCATCTTTATTCTCGTCAATGTGTCACTCGCACTGAAGCAATACGTATTGAATAACAGTTAGCATTTTAATTTTTTTTGGTTCAGCACTGTTCGAAGCGGTTTAAGTCTGTTAGCACTGTAAGTACCTGTTTCTTTAAAGACTGCAATAAAAAGCAAGGCTGACAGACTGTACATCTGGGAATTAGCCACACTCAAGTGCGTTTTCGTTTGAAAACGTCGCCTTTGAGTGACAGCTCGGTCAAATTAACCTCGCTTCGCAATCATTTCTCAAATCTTCCCGGATCACTGATCCAGATCCTTTGTTTTGAGAGGTTGGCCATTGCAATTTGGATTTCTTAAAAATTAAGCTTAATATAAACATTAATTTGAATTTTTCTTTTCTCTTTTAATTTTCTTAGAGGAATCGTTTTTTGGCGCTGCCATACATAATTTTTTACGCCTTCTCAGTTCTCTACAGTCTGGCCGTTACCATTTTCCTCATTTCCATCTGGCATGGGGTACGTACGAATCTTATTTCTTGATGTGACAGCTTGGTCGAGCGATTGAAGATTGAAGTTCGGAGGCCCCGAGTCCCACCCAGATCGATATAGGGCTTTCCACAAGTCGCTCGGCAACTTTTTGGCAACTTCCTTGTATTTCGAGCAACTTTTTTTGTTTCGAGCAACTTATTTGCATTCTGAACAATTTCTCAAGTTATTTTCTAATTCTGACATATCGGAGCAGCTTTTTCTGTTTAAATTGGCCTTTCTTCCATATTTCACAATGTTTTAGTACACAATTTATGAACTTCCTGTTAAAAAAGGGGCCAAATCCTCCCCCCTGGGGAAGATCATGGGCGCCAGACAGAAGTAGCCGGGCTAGGTCGGCGGTTTTTGGAGAAAATTCAAAATTGTGGACGAAGGTTTTCACTTGACTGACTTGAGTCTCTCGGGTGAAGAAAGTCGTTCAACAATTTGTATTCTGTATTTATTTTTCTAATATGTTGTAACTCTTAGTTAGTGTACATCCTTTTCTTTTTCACCATAATACGACGCGTCCGTCTATAGAAAAACAGTTTGTGGATCTAGCCTCTCGCCGCCTGAGTCCCTACACCCACTTCCTACTTACTCACACCTTTCCAAGGTCTTATCCCTCAACTGGTTATTTAAAGATGAGATCATCGTTTTTGTACTAAACTAACTGTTTTTGCTGTTGCTTTCTTTCTTTTTATGATTACAGTTCCAGTATCATTTTGCCGTTGACATGGTTGCCCCCGTGATAACGGTACGTATTTCAAACCGTTAACGAATTTTGACTGAAAATATCGCTAACTATAAGGTTATATTTAAGTTCTACAACTTCAAAATTGAAAAAAAAGAACTTGTAATTGCTTAGTAGAACTCAACTTACTCTCACTCATTCACTCACCCACTCACTTACTTTCATTTAAGCAATAGACCACACTTTCTATGGGTTTACCGGCATGATAACCCACGCGGGATGTTGGGAGAACACGAGAAAAGCTTGTAAATCACGAGCCGAAGGCGAGTGATTTACAAGCTTTTCGAGTGTTCTCCCAACATCCCAAGTGGGTTATCACGCCGGTAAACTCATAGAAAGTGTGGTCTATTGCTTTTATAAAATAACTTTTCTTAGAATGGAGTCTTTTATGTAAAAAATATGGTTTTAGTACCGTGATCAAGTCATGTCTTCTCTCTAAAGTTATCATAAGCCAATCATGACTCACGATTTAATAGCGCTGAACTTTCTCAAAACTTAGTCCAGTCAAACAATAAACAGCAGCACTTCAAAACACGAGTTTTTACACTCATTACATGATAACTTATGAAAGCTGTTTTACAGGAAAAGTCAACATTTATTCATGCGAACGTACAATGAAAGAATACGTTATGGTTTGTTTACTACAGAAGTAGAAATTAATTGAACATCAAACTGTACGCAGGTGTATTTTGTTGAGTCGATCCGTAAGAATTTCGTGCTTACAGACGGAACTGGCAGCTATTGTAATGGAGGACTTCATTCACATTTTACAAGCCGCAGTGGTTTACGATCTGTTTTCTGGACTTTATTATGATTAAGAAATGCTGCGGTAACGACCTGGCTTCATTTGCGAACTTGTCGCATGTAACTTTATATGCACGTACAATACAGCGACCGATGGAAATATGTCAGTGGTGGAGAAAGGTTTCTTTGCCGTAGCCACATATTGGCGTTAATATTTGTCGATTTGTAAAGTCAGGTGGTTTGAGGTAGGTTATGGTATCGATATCACCGAATAATTTGTGCAAATGTTGGAAAAAACCAGCCCGAAACTCTGACATCTTTCATCATCGTTGGCAGCTTGTTTACAACCTACAGCGGCCGATTTTGTACCATATCTTGATCAGAGATCTCTTTTTGGAACAATTTCTTTCATTAAGGAATTTAATTTTGACATAAAATAATCAAGAATGCTAAAACTATCCGTTTTGTCGCTGGTTGGCACATGGTTAAGTTTTCCTGGAGACTTTCTACACCAGAAATTCACACAGTTGTTGTCTTGCTCTGCGATTTGGCATCGTCGTGAAATGTAAACTGCTTTCCAGCTTTGTACTTTATTACTTCTAAAGCTATGGCAGTAATAAAATGTGGAAACCAACGCTTTTGATATTAAGAAGGGCTGGGTAAGTAACTTGTTCTGTTTTTTAGCCTTTCTAAAATCGTTGTTTGCAGATCAATAGCCGGTTTTGTTTATGGCTCGTGGTCCGGATGCCTTTTTCTACGGGTTTACCGGTATAATAAACCATAGGTTTTTGACCAATCAGATCACGCGTACTATCTCAGTTATTTTATAATATTTAACAATTATTCGCCGAAGGCGAAGTTAATATTGTTGAATAATCCCCGAGACGAAGTCGAGGGGATTATTCAACAATATTAACTGAGCCTGAGGTGAATAATTGTTTTAGTATATTCACACGAAGTGATCTCAACAGAATCAGAAAGGAAACCATTAAAAAACGATTAGTTTGATTGACGGGTGAATTCATGCGTGAACACGAAGACGTAAACAGTGGATGCGCAAAAGTTAGATCTTTACAGTATCTTCAAACATGGCAAATGATAGTTTTCATCCTTTTGTATCGAGTTTTGTAAGCTTTAGCATCAACGGTTTAAAAGAAAACGCCGAAAATTTAAATTACTACCCAATTCTGAGAAGAAAAGTATCTAGAGCTTTATTTGTTTCTGTCAACTCACCGTGAATGAGAAAGTTTTCTTCGTCGCTTCTTGCAAATGCTGTCAACAGCGGCTGCGATCAAGGTGAGCGTTGATTATCTCCAAAGTTCTTTGCCTTGTTAACTTGCTGGCACGTACAATTTTCGAAAATATTTGTCTTCCTCTCTTCTCCATAAATTAACTTCTATTTATAGGCAAAATTGGTCTTGCGAGAAAATCCCGAAATCATAAAACAGTGACAAAGCGACCTCGTTTTCCTCTGTAGTGGTAAACATAGCTTCGAGCGTACAAAAAGTCAGCTAAAGTAAACCACTTCACAATAAATCACGCTGGTTAAACACCATGAAGTCTTTTCTTGCCTTCAAAGTCATCAGCACTTGGATATTCGAGTATTTTCAAAAAGGTTTTACTTTGAAACTTTGGCAAAACACCCAGTTCACGACAGCGATTTTGTTCGGCTTTATATTCACCGCCTAGCGCGGTGAATATAACGTCATAGTCCGAGATAGCTAACCAATCAGATTGCTTGAATTACCAAGATCACTGAGTGTGTATATACTAAAGTTATATACTTCATAATTGATTTTCAGATCTACTTCATCCTTGTGGTGTACTCGTACTTTGAAAGCCTCCGTGAAGATCCCTCTGGCTCCGTTGCGGGATTTGATCAAGGAAGAGCAACAGTTATGGTATGTTACTCTTCTATGCCTCTTTGTCCCGTATAAACTTTGGTCCTATCCTGTAATTTCTTTTCCTTTGGTGCGTCTTTTATTGTCTCTACTTCCATGGTTAACCCTCTTCGTTCTCCCAGAACCATACCTCTCTCATTATTCTCTTTTCTCCCTCCAAATAAGTCTGTCTATCCTTTTCTTAAACCTTAGTAAATGACCCCTCAAATGAAAGAAATGGGTACTCACATGGGTCTGAAGTTATTTTTGATGAAGTCATAAAAATGGGTTTAATGTTTTTTTTTTATCTGGCAGATGCAAGTGGGAGGTCCTCCACCTTACGCAAAGTTTTGAGCCGCGGAAGTTGTCGAGTGGCGAAAAAACTAAACTGTTTACAGTCGCCTCTATTTCCATTAGATCACCCAGACCGAGCACTTACTAACTAATGGACAAAAATCCTGGTGTGCTTCGCTTCTTCAAATGACTGAGGCGATACCGTTTAAGATAAGATGGCTGTCAGTGATAGCAAGCGCTCGATCTCGACGATTTTATGGAAGCATAGGCGACTGTCTTGAAACAGTTTATGTAAAACGTCCAGTCTTTGTTGTTGTTGTTGTTTTTTTTATGTAGATTAGAGCTTTTTATATATTCAGGCATAGCATCGAGTAGCGATAACATTTAAATGAGTAAAAGTAAAGCCCAAAGATACATTGAGTAGATACTTTTGATATGCTAAAAGAACCAACCACTGCATGGCACTAGCTTACTGATAGGTTCCAGCCGGCACCAATTTAAAACTAAGATTTAAAAGTTATTAAGGATCGAATAATTAGAGAAAATGTCTTCAATTAGCTTGCACGTTTGTAAGCCGAAGCCTATTACTTTTAGACTAAATGTAATCATGTAAACGATGTTTAACGATAAATGGTGTCAACAACAGCGGTAACAGCCCGGAAAACAAAAACAAGTCCACGCGAGGAAGCCAGTACTGTCGGTTACGATTCTCTGTGCTGGATTTCATAGGGGCTGTGGTTAAATACCTAACAACTTGTAAAAGTAATTCTTAGATTTTTGCCTGCGTTGACAAGTTAACGTAATATTTTCTTATCATCATCGATAAGCATA
Source organism: Porites lutea (assembly GCF_958299795.1). NCBI lineage: Eukaryota > Metazoa > Cnidaria > Anthozoa > Scleractinia > Poritidae > Porites > Porites lutea. Next base: position 22,566,583 of record NC_133212.1, read on the forward strand.
CAGTAGTACGAAGTGAATGTAAAAACTAGAATTAAAGTCCTGCAAATTGTTTGCTCTGCCTCCTCGTTGTTTTTGCCCGGTAGAAACCGCGAGTGTATAAAGTAGCCTATAAACCGTGGCAAAAACCATTTCCGCTTAATGCTACAGGCCCCTTGGTCCCAGAGACTTTTCTTGCGCGGTTCCCGTTTCCGGCGGTGGGGCGCGCTAGCGCTATGCCGCTCGTGGCTTTGGCCTCCGGCCGGCACTGATCCGCTGAAGATTTCCGACGCACGTGAGAAAAACCTCTGTTTTGAGAGAGCGCCTCGTCTGACCTCAAAATCTGAATCTGAAAATGCTTAACTGGTCAGGTAAATACATTTTTAACTCGTGGGAACGCGCGAGCGTACCACGAATAATTGCAGGGACTAGGATATGCAAATTAGTCGCTCGCTTACTCGCAGTAGACGGACATCGGGTAGAGGCTAGTCCGAATTCGAGAGTGCGAAGATCTATCGTTTCCGAAGAAGCACGCGCTCGCCGAAGTTCGGTGTGATCAAATTCTTATGAGAACGTGCATCGTTCGTGCTCAGACTCAGAGTTTTCTTTGTGGCAAATTTTCTACAGCACGGTTAGAGGTCTTACCAAACTTAAGACACGCAGGAGTCTTTCAGATGAGTAAGATGGTTAACTTCGGGATTGGATTGACGAGAAGATGAGCATTTGCTCTTCGACTCTGCAAGATTACGGGGGATATACAAATTCCAGATAAGGTAACACATATGTTTTCCGTCGTACTTCGCAGACGTGGTGCATCGGTTTTGTGAAGCATAAAATATATGTTCTTTCGTTCATTCACCCGGCATTGCCCCTGAAATTCGTTTACACTGTTTTTTTTTTAGCTGTCAATAGCTCCGTTTATGCGGCTCGATCATCTTCAAACGGCGCTTGCCGACGGATTTTCCATGGAAAATGCATTAAGTCAAAAACTTTCGCCTGGTTAGGTAAAGTCGCAACTAACCGATGGTGCCGGGTTTGAGTCCTTCTCCGCACCTTTCTTTCTTCCATCTTTCTTTCTCTTTTTTTTTTCCCGTTTTTCTTTTGTTTTGTTTTTGCTTATTTGTTTTGTTGTTTTTCTATAAATACATACCGTAAAATTCCGAAAATAAGCCCCGAGGCTTATATTTTTCAAAGACCCTTTTTGAGGGGCTTATATTTGGAGGGGCAATTTAACGGAGGGTTTTTTGCGCTTATGTTTGGAGGGGCTTATACATGTGGAGGGGCTTATTTTCGGAATTTTACGGTACCTGAATTCATAACTGTTATTTAATAAAGTGCAATAAACAGCAAGAAAAGTATTGTGTTTCCAGAGAAAAGATAATATATTTAATATATGGATAAATTAAACAATCTAAATTTCTATCATTTCCTACAATTTACTGTGGGAAGACCAGAGTTGATAACCATTTGGTTATTTTCTAAACAACGTTCCCACAAGTTGACAATAGTCAACTTTGATTAAAAATTGTTATAATTGGCTTTGGATGTTTATAACTTCGGACAAAGAGGAAGAGAGTGTCCGCAATCCTATTTACCACAGTGACTATACTTTTGATAATAATAATAATCATAACCAAAATGATAGCGAAAGTTGGCCACGTTATCAGGCTTTCACGCTCTATTAGCCGAATGAATTATTATTTTGACGCGATTTGTTAATTTATGTGCCCTTGTGAAATCATTCATGGATCGGTTGGTTATGAATTGACGCAGAATTACAAGGTCATCAAGATAATGGATTGACAATTGGAGCTATAATCAATATTTGTACGGTACAGGAAGAGAATTAAATTGGTTTTATTAACTTCACTCAGTTCACTGGCCCAGGCTTTTGGGAAGGGACCCTTAAAAGAGCAATTTTTCCTTATTTATAAGTAAATTTACCAATTGTTTATAAAATAACGAGAAAATGAATAAACAAATTTGTTCTCGGAAATATTAAATTTTCAAACGGTGCCGTTATAAATTAGGCATGTAATCATGGATATTAAAACCGCAAGCATGCTATTAATACTTCAATACTGGTCATCTTTATATAAAGGATCTAAATACATATCTTATCTTATCGCATATAATGTAAGATATGTATTCCGATTGGCAACTAAAAATGACAAGAAAGAATTGAAAAACCTAATAAATATTTTGCTGAGCTATGATTGGCCAATATCAGCTGGCGGCCGCTAATTAACTTGTCGACACAGTTTCACATTTCCTTGTCTCAAGGAAAGAAGAAAAGCAAAATTGAGGAGCCTGCCGGAGAGCGCCATCTTAAAACACGGGTTTGACAAAACCATGGCAATTCTTGTGCGAACATGTTGTTGTGGCTGTGACTTGAGGACAGGCATTTTGCTTATCGGCTTTTTGGGAGTGGTAAGTAAACACCAATTTAACTTTCATTATTACTCCAACAGCGGCGGGCAACAATGTTAGTTTAGCTTAACTTTAAGTGCGAGTTTTGCCGACGCACTTGTTTGATTCAGTCGGGATCACTCAAGAATTTCAATTTAAATAAGTGCTACGTACTCCACTGAATAATCTCATACTTCTACCATCTTTGTGCATGTTATAGTCTGAGGCAGTTTCACTTAACCGGGAGATACAGACACGCGGAAAAAGGCCAGCAACTAAGGTTCAACCTCACTGAGGTTGATAGGACTTAAAGATGAATATAAGGACTGTGGTGATCCCTTCGCCAAAATAAGATTAACCGGCCAGAGCAACCGGTTTTTATAATTAAAACAGGGGTTTGACAAAACCATGGCAATTCTTGTCCGAACATGTTGTTGCTGCTGTGAGTTGACCAATCTTCTTTGACGGAACTGCTTTTCAGTTGTCACAACTCATCGAAAATATAACTTTCTTAACGCGAGAGGCGCCTGATAAACAGATTTCAAGGTACTATGTATGCTTTTAAAAAAGTTTGTGCTCTCTGCACCAGTATAAGTTTAATTGTCTTTCGAATTTAGACATCTTTTGCTTAATTCATAGTTAATAGAGGGAATGGTTATGAAACCCGACAAAGTTCTTTGTTGTATGTTTTTGTTCTCTTTTTTGGCCTTGACCCTGCACAAAACACAATAGTTGTTTACTCCGTACTGAGGAACTAACCAATAGAAACGTGCTGGTTACGTAATTCATGCATAACGTATGAACGCAAAACAAAAGATTGTGCAGGGTCGTGGACCCTCTAACATAAATCTTGGCATCTTTGTTTGCTCCTTTGATGTTTGCCGGGCTTCATAACCAGTCACCTCCATTAACTATGCTTAATTTTATACCGGTTTTACTCTTTTTATTGAGGAATCTATTTCTTCACATTCTGATCACATAGCGCTTACAACCAATCGGATACAAGCCCCATTAAAAAATAGTTTTGTAGTAGTTTCGTCAGTCATTATTTCTTTTGTGCATGATTTGCTCTTTTGAGTGGAAATTTTAAATTTCATGGTGACTTATTGTGAGCCATCCACCTGCCTTTCCCTTTTAACCAAAAAAAATTAAATAAAATTGATTCAGCAAAAGGGCAGCAAGAAATCGGCAGAAATGTATAAAATAATACTCTATAAAGCTAATACTCTGATTCTCTGGGTAAGACACAAATTATTCTTTTATCAGTCAATGGGTGAAAGTGTCGCAAGTACTCCAAACAATTGTATTGTCTCGTTCTTTCCAGCTTACTACATTGAAGTTTGCATCAATTACCAATCGCCCTGAATTTTCCAATCCGCAATGAGCATGAAAGTTTTCAGGCAACCACTCCATGATTTTAAGAACGAAACTGATTATCAATTCTTACTTAGTCTACCAAACAACAACTTATAATGGTCAATGTTTAAAGAGAAAACCTTTTTAACCTTAGATCCGTGCATTTAGTCGGCATTCAACCAAATTAAATCTCGTCTTTGTCTCTCACAGTCTACCAAAAGCACAAACAAAATTGGCCGTCCATAACTACGGCGGCACGGACCTCAAATTCTTAGAACTCAGGAAAACGTTAAAATTATTCTATTACAGATCGGCTGTGGTTATTGGGCCTACCAAGGATTAAAGGGCGTCAGAACACTTATTAATCTCAAGGAGAAGGCCATGGAACTTGACAACGAAGAAGAGATGCCATTTGATTACAAATATTACAAAGGTTTGTCAAGCTTTTAATTTTCGTCTTTCGTTCCAGCCTTACATCATGAGAAATAGAAAAGAAGTTTATTTCTTTTAAAGTGTCATTTTTTCCATTTTTTCCATTTTTTTTCAGTTTCTTTTCACCGCATAAATTAAGAAGATGCAGTTTTAAAATACTCATCTGTTCATTTTGTGGTTGTTGTTAGGGTACTGAGTTATTGTAACAGTCTACGACCTTCTTCAATTACCCTGATCTTACAGAAGGGGTGGAGGTTGACGGATCCTGCAGGAAACGCGAAGGAGTACCCACAATTTAATTCTAAATCTTCAAATCCTAAACAATTTATGTTACTTGTTAAATATATACCCGATTTTTAATGCCCTTTTCAGACTAATCAATTTTTAAAATTGCTGTCTTTAGCAAGAACGATTTTAACTTTTTGAACTCCAGTTATCAAAGACGTTTGAGAGTTATTCAAGAGGGGGACTTGCTATGAGTCACTGCTATTAGAGGACAGCCCACATGTCACACAGCAGGGGCGGATCCAGGATATTTTTTAGGAGTGGGTGCACTCGTCTCTTGCTCTACTTCAGCACCAATAAACCACATAGTTTTTTTTTTTTGGAGAATACCAGTTGTATTAGAAAACCGCAGGTCATCTCAGGGGGGGTGTGCACCCCCTGCACCCTTCCCCTAGATCCGCCCCTTCACAGTCAGGCTACATGTGTAGCCTGCGTAGCTGGCGAGATTAAAGGGGACTTGCTGGTACGTGTTTTTTGGCGGCGGAGCCGTGACAATATTGGAGCAGGTCATAAAACCCAGAGAGCAATCCCGCCAGCTACACAAGTTAAGGCTGCACAAGCTGTTATTTAATTTCTTTATATCTTCTTTATCATTATCGTTCAGTTGTCATCAGTTTGTTATACGTAAAGGCTGTTGTTAGTATCTTGGGACTACTGGCCAATATCATGTTGTTGTTTTCCTTTAGCATGGTGAGTTTTATATCTCTGTATCATTACTCAAATTAATAGTTATATTTATACTACTACACTAAAAATTTCTGCAATTTGCTTGGCTTAGAGCAGTGGTATTTCAGCCTAATTTGAAATACCTAATACCTACATGTGAAAATTACAAACCTTTTGCGGGTCATAAACCAATAATAACATGCTCTGTACGTGATAATTGGCATATTAAATACCACTCGTGATATTTCAAAATTGTCTCAAATTTCACTTGTCTAACGGCTCGTGAAATTACGTATAACAATTTCGAAATATCACTCGTGGTATTTATGCCAAATATCACTACAAATCATGCTATTACCTATACTAAAACTGCAGTATTTCAGTTTAATTGTGTGAAAAACCGTTTTTTTCCTATTATGCATAAAAGATGCTTTAATTTCTTTTCTCCTTTTTTTGTCTTTTTAATGAAATCGTTAGAATGAAGCGGAAGGGAAAAGTTAATCTCAGGGCTTCTTGGTGATTTTCTGATTCATCTAATTTGATGCATAAGGGTTGTTGCGTAGATCTACCAAGATCCCATACCTTTGTTTGTCTTATTTTAGTTAGTAAGTATTGACCCGGTTCAAAACAATTCAAATCTTTTCAATTTTTTTTTCATTATTTTTTTTTATATAGAAAAATCGTTTTTTGACGCTGCCATACATAATCCTTTACACCTTCTCCGTTTTCTACGAACTGGCCGTTAGTATTTTCCTGATTACAATTTGGCACAAGGTGCGTATATAACTTTGTGCTATTCATAGTTTTGCAAATTATGAAGAACGGGTCTTATTTGCTTTAGGGGATGGAAGGGCACGGAGAGTCAGTATCCCTTTTTCTCTGCATTTATAAAAATATTAGACTCGTTGGGCCGAGAAAAATGTTTCACGAGAATTTCCCCTCCTTCCATCATGTTAAATGAAGATGTTGGCGTGTGCCCACTGTCCGCCCCCATTTCTTAGCTATGCTCGGACGGCTTGATCCACCCCTAAAAAAGAGATGGCTAACGTCAGTTGGTCTTATTTTGAGCTCATCGTTGGAGTCACTAACTTTAGTTTTTTCGATTGCAGTTTCAGTATACTTTTGCCATTGAGATTTCTTATCTAGTGCTAACGGTATGTACTGAATGATTACGTCCTAAATGAGTTTTTACTTCTAAGGTCGTCAACTAGGACACCACTGATACCGTTCCTTTGGCCAATTTGTGTACGTAATTTTTTTCTTTTCACTCTCATCATAGTGGCAGGAGGGGCTGCCTACCATAGGGAAAGGGGCTTATTGATATCAATTAAAAAAAAGGTTGGATGGTAAAAAACTTCGAGTCTGTCTATCGTTCGTCCGGCGGGCGGGGGGGTTCTCTACCTAGATATAGGCTAATGGGGATGGGCCGCTGCATTGGGTCGGCTGGATTGACTATAATGGGGTTACATTTTCCGTAGAATTACTAGGAGGGGTCTGGGATACGGCAGCTTTAGCGGAAAGCTTTTTCACACCATAAATTGTGCTTAAATAAAATTTGTGCCTTTTTAAGATCTACTGCATCCTTGTGGTGTACTCGTACTATGAGAGCCTCCGTGAAGATCCTTCAGGATCTATTGCGGGATTTGATCAAGAAACCGGAACTACTATGGTATGATGTTCTACTATCTTTTATTTATTAAGGGACCGGTTATTTATCGCCTGGGGCGCGGGGGGCGGGGGGTCAATGGAGAATTTGGGGCTAAACAAGGTGAAATTTAGCCGATCCTCCCTTTGAATGTTACTTCACAAAAATGATCCCCTTTAATAACATTTGATAATTTTTGCCACTCCCCTCCTCCGTGTCTTCATTTTCCAAGCAAATTTGAGTGGTTCCCCCTCTGAATCCTTCCAATGTTTTCAGCAAACCTTCCTTTTGGGTTCTCAGTTACGACTTATCCCCCCTTTTGTTCTCCTAAAAATCAAGTTATCCGCCCAAAAATTCCCCCACCCCCCACCAGGCGATGAATATTGACGGGTCCCCTAATAAAGAGAGAATAATGGACCAGAGAGATAATCTTAGGGCGTCGGCCGGGGTATGTGAATTTCACCAAGATTATTTTTAGATTAAAGAAAGTCTAATGTCTGAGACGTCCGCACATTTTGATCAGTTGTTTGAAATGTCATCAAATCCACGCGCGACTATACATCAAAGCAATTAATGCAGAATATTGATGACTCTCTTGACAATACTAAATAAAAGTCTACGGACCTCTCTGGAAACACACTTTCGATTAGTTTCAAGCGTTTAGTTCATCTAAAAATAACTAACCAAGGGCTAGAATGGGCATTTTCCTCTCTAGCTTCACGTTATCCTTTCTTGATCGCTCTCATTTCTCTCCAGCCGCTGTTTTCCCATCTGTCGTTTCCATCTTAATTTGTCTGATTTTATTGTAACAATCCCTCATCCACAACCCTTAAACTTCCATTTTCTGCTTTTATTTATTTATTTATTTATTTATTCATTTATTTTTTATTCTTTTACAAAATATCCCTTTACACAATTTGCTCTCAGCTCTATCCTTTTGATATACCCTGGCGAGTGACTATTTACTCAGTGTATAATTTCGTTTGTCTTTCTCAACTGACCAATTTAGCTGAAATATTAAAAATGGCGTTGTTCTTTGTCTCGCGCAGGTACAAGTGGCTGGACCTCCTACTTACGCACAGCTTCGTTGAACGCGTTTGATTTGAAGCACGGAAATCGTCGAGGGGCGGGTCGGAAAAACTGAATTGTTTACAATCGCTTTTTTCCCCTTTATCTCCGAGATCACGCACGGTTACTTAAACGGATGGCCATCCAGGTTAACTCTAATGCACCGTGCGTCTATTTCGCGCTGGATCTCGACAATCTTATACGATCTTATGGGAATAAGGAGATTGTAAATAGTCTAAGAAAAAACTCACAGTCATTGTTGTTTTTGAGTAGAGCCTTTCATGCGAACGGAAATGACGTCAGCTTCCTTCAGATCTCGATGTATTAACTTTATTTTAGCTATTTCCTTAGTAAAGCCACGACGGAAACGATAATACTGTTCAATGATTATCACGTCGAATCATGCAAGCCGAAGCCTATTTCGTTTCTCAGAAATGGCCCAAATGTCGATCGTTTTTAATTTAGTAGTTGTAATTGTTATAATAACGATCTTGAAGATAACTTAAGTTTCAAAGACTATGCATGTATTGAATGGGGGTAATAGTGGCTGAAACGTCATGTAGAATAAATGTCTATACTTCAGCAGACAAGATCGCATGGCATCATGCGTCTTTCAATTTTTTTCTCAACGAAGTGTCACTTCCCGTAGCAATCTTGGCAAAACAGCAAGTTTCTCATAAAATTATTCCATAGCGTGACGGTGCTTACGCTGTCCTCGGCGGGTTCTGATATTCGGTAAAGGCGAACCATATCTCTCCGTTAAAATCTCCTGTTCCCACTTCTATTAAGGGCTAGGAACGCCTGAACATGAAATAAAATGTTTTCACGATGACGCCTTCAAACTCTGAAAAATAACAAGTTCTTCTAAATGTTGAGCTTCTTTCGTTCAGTGGTTTCAAACTTATTTTTTCATTGCGTGGGCAGTGAAAAAACAGGCCATATTTTAAAAAAACCCAAGTTAGGTCTTCCTGTCCATGATATGGACGTGCTGCCCGAGAGAATACCACTTCCAGTATCCTAACAACTGGCATCGTTGTTTAAGGAACATGGCTCATGCTAAGATCTATTTGGTTATTTTTCCATTTCTGTTGGCTGCAAATCAGAGTAATCAAGGTGAGTAGCATAATTATTCCCGTTGATTCCGACGCCTTGTGGTCGCACAATTGGCGAAGCAAAGCTCATACGAACAGCCGATTAGCTTGGCTCGGTGTTTTTGCTTTAAGAAATTGAAAATTGATCAGCGTAGTAGCATTGTTTAATGGGAATCATTTTGTTCATTAGTTACCAAACGATGCGATCGATTACTCGCTCCGAATGAGTGGTATATAAGTAACTCAGTGTTGTCAATCGATACATGTTTTACAGCTTATTCATAAAACCCAAGCGGAAGTTGAAGAAGCTTCATCCAAAGCAGGGGTTTGGAACCCTCTCTCCCCTCCGTTTCACCATGAAAACAAAGCAAAATACGTACAAAATCAGTGTTCTTGTCATTTTAAGATTTCAATAACAAAGACAAAAAATATCCAGTTCCACAACACTGAGTAACCGGTTTAGCTTCAAGAATGGGATCTTTTATAGTAACGACAACGTTGATGGCCTGACGTCAAATATGGCAACCGGAAGTTGATATTTCTCTTTTCCTTTCAATGATCTGACTCGACAAATTCGTACAGTGGGAGCTAAAACAAAGACATTCAGATTCGTTGAGTGAAGCGAGACCACATCGAGCTTTACCAGGAACAACACATGTAAACCAGTTTCAGTCGTCATAATTTCCCCCGCAAGGTTTTAGGTACCTCCTGTCGCCCAATGCCAGGGAATCCAAGACAGTCTTGGATTGTGGATTCCAAGCTGTGGATTCCGGATTCCTGCAACTGGATTTCAGTCTCAGTCAGTGGAACTTGGATTCTGGATTGCAATCTTAAGTGGGAATCCGGATTCCTTGAACAGTAATCTAGCCTGCTAGCAAGTTAACCGGGGCGCGCCCCACCGCCAGAGTTCCACGGAGAGCTTGCTGGCAGGCTTACTGTATTCAGGATTCCAAAGCCAAGGATTCGGATTCCACAAGCAAAAGTTTCCTAGATCCCGGAATCCGGATTCCCTTACACAGGGCAACTTGAGGGCGAAATCGTGCTTGCAACTCGCACGTATACATATATAAGAAAAAAGCACTTACTGTTAATATATATCTGATTCAGTCAAAAGACCCCCCTCCCTACCCCACTAGTTTTGACCCCAAGGCCTGATCCACCCACCCACTGTTAGGGCAGTCCCTGCGGCTATCCAGCTGTACCGACCAAGACGTCAAGCCCCCTACATTTTTGGGCACCGGATTGGCCTGGAGCCGGGCTGCGCATTGCGCCAGGCGAAAACCCAGTGGCCACGTTTTAATGAAATCAGACAGATATATATAGAGAGATTCTGAATGTGGTTTAGTGTTAAGTGTTATTTGCCCATGTAATTTGTGAGCGTTGGCTGTTAAATTGACAAATTTTTAATGTCCACTGCAGCTGTTTCCGGAGAAAAACTCATATTCTTTTTGCGTTGTCAATTCTCATCTGCTCTTAGAGAATCGCTAATAGAATCACTCATGAACTATGAGCCTGTGTGCATGCATTAGTTTTAGGGGAATACTGGGGACCAATGGAAAATCCTTCAATAAGGACGGCCGAGACCAGGTTTTATGAGCCCGCGAGACTGAGCTCCGCATGCCACACAAACCCTTGTTTTTACTAAAACCGCTGGACGCCACAACCTGGTTGAAGTCTTTGTTATCTAAGGTCTTCCGGACCAATAACATATCAGTTGCCCACGATCCTTCGGTCAGCGTCGAGAGGGAATGATGCTTACACCACGTACCTACCAAGTCGAAACGTCATGGCCGTATTGATAGGATTTCCGACCTCCGGTGTTGTTTAAGCTCTATTGATCTTAAATGAAAGCGAGGTAGATACTGCTTTCGATAGTCATAGGAGCAGTGTCACTTTTGACCATGTGAATATAACGACGAAAATAAAGTCGAAAATGTTCGCATTTTTCTTCGGAAACCTTCGTTAGTCTTTGGACATCTTTTGAAATAATCGCACCCGTTGAAGCTTTGCGTAACAAACCGAAATATCAAGTAAATACTAGTTATAGTTGTCACTAAATCTGCCCCCGACCTTTTAAAACCCGAATGAAGACTGTTTGTGGTTGTCCATGTATTTGCCACGAACCTTTGAAATGCAGTTTTCGTATTAGAGTTTCTGAGTGTAATTCTTTTGTTCTCTTTTGTGCTTTCTCAATTATTATACTTTGTTTCCTGGGTTAATGAAAATCTTCATACATGACATGCCTAGGATGGACAACTGTTTTTTATACATCTCATAATGAGTTCAACCAACACTGCAAATGTAATAGAACGCGTGTTAAACAGCAAAACCATCTTTAATTATCTATTTGTAACTAAATTTCCTATAACTAATGTGTCGAACGGATGCTTTGGCTTCGAGTGGGACATTCTTGAACGCAAAGTCGAACGCAACTGATATAAATGATTTCGCAATACACTAACCCTACAAAAACATGGACCACTGTTTCAAGTTTCTCACCTTTGAGATATTTCCCAGTTCATTTTTTCTGGCATGTCCTTGTATCAAATAAAATAATCGGGATTTCGCAATAAACTAACCCTAAAAACACATGGACCACTGTTTATTAAACCCTGAATACCTTAATATAGAACAAAACCCGGTTATTTCACGATAGCACCTTTCTTGTCTTTGACTGGGTTTTGAGAAATTTGAGCTATTCCTGATGTGGTTTGAATCGAGTTTGTCGATCCACGTTGACAAAACCAGTTCAAAGTTCTGTCGATCCACGTTGCTGATTTGTGTCTGACAAATCAAGTTCTTTAATACCAAATGATTGCAGTACTGCTGGATAACTTTTTAACTCTACAGAAATATGTATCTCGCGATAACCTTCGCGAAACTCGGTTTGGTAACGGCACTCAAGTTAAGCCCTGTCGGTCGGGGTTACGAACTGGACTGGTGACCAGCCGCGAATATCGTGTTAAAGGTCCATACGTTGTTCTTTCTTTTCTTCTTCTTCTTTTTTGCGTATTATGTAGTGTTATTGTTAACAGTGTATTGAAAAGCACATTTAGCATTATTTCGCCACCCGCATT
>NC_133212.1:22583587-22588587 GCF_958299795.1 Porites lutea
AACAAGGGAATCAGCAGTTCTCTGTGAGTGCTCTGGACGTTAAAGTGGTCACTTTACCAGGAGAATTACGTTTTGGTGAATTCACTGGAAAGGACACAAAGGGTATTCGTATCACAGCAAATAAACCGATATCCGTTTATGGATATGGATGGATTCTCCTAGGGTCGCAGCACATTGGTGAAGGCTTCCTTGGGTTACCTGTGGATGTACTCGGAAAGGAATACATTGTCCCAACGTACCTTCCTGTAGGAAGCTCTATTGTGCAGGTTGTAGCTAAAGAAGACAATACCCAGGTGTCTTTTATGTTGCGCCTACCGAGGGGTGGAAGGGTTCATTATGGAGCTAGATATTTGTATAATGGCGATCTTCTTAACACGACTCTAAATGATCTGGAAGTGTTTCAAGTTCAGGGCGATGCTGATCTCAGTGGAACAGTCGTGACATCATCCAAACCTGTTGCTGTGTTTTCTGGGGATGACTGTACTATGGTGCCAGCTAACACACTTCCGTGTAATCACCTTGTAGAGCAAATCCCTCCGGTAAGCTTTTGGGGTAAGGAGTTTATTACCAACCCTACCCCTGACCATCTTGGTGGAGATGAATTTCATATCATTGCATCAACAGATACCACAGACGTTAACGTGGACCGGCAGAAAAAAAAGACCCTTAACAAGGGGGAAAAATACAAGATTTCTATACCTTGGAATAAGACTTCGGTGATAACCACGTCTAATCCGAGTCTTGTTGTGCAATACACCAGTGGACAAGGTGTATGGCCTTCAATGAGTATTGTGCCTCCAAAACAGTGGGCCTGGAATGACTACTCTTTTTACGTTCCAAGCGATGGCGTCTTCTTCATAAATGTCAACATTGACACAAGTTCAGTCGTTGGTCTACGAGTGAAGGGTCCATTGTGTAGCCGTGTGCCTTCAAAATGGAAGACTCTTCCAGGAGGACTGATATCTCAAGGTGTGCTTTATTTAAGAAAAAGTCAATTTTACCATATTTATCATGACAACCCCCTTACAAACTTTACAGCCGTTGTGTATGGAATGACTTTTCAAAAGATCTTTTCATTTCCAGCTGGCTTAAGGTGGGAGTTACCCACTGACTCGAGTTGTTTACAAACACCGACAAGAGGAGGAGACAAAATTGATAATGACTGCGATGGTAGAACTGATGAAGAATTAGGCAATGGCAAGGACGATGACAATGATGGTCGAATTGACGAAGACCTGGTCTTAACACCTCCAAGTATTACATTTCCCAAGAACTACGTTTCCCCACCACTGTTGTCATGCGATCTATCCTCAGATACAACGGATCCAGAAAAAGAGGGGTTTTCCCCAAAGGTGGATCTTTATTCGACTCAAGGGCTTTGTTTAGTACGTGGAAATACCACCAATTACCATCAAGACTTTGCTGTAGGTCTCTTTGATCGATGCTATCGTAAATTTGACCGTGTGTGGACCTTTCAAGACGCATGTGGTGGTAATGAAATTAAGCATACACAACACATAAAGATCAGTACCCTAAGCGATCCAATACTCTCCTTTCCATCTGATGTAACCTTCTTCTGTCGAGACAATATCTACCTTCAGCCACAATTTACAGGTGAAGTTTCAACCAGGAGTCCATTTCCTAATAATACTAACACATGCAACATTGCCAGGAATGTCACAATCACTCACAATGATACGTATTATGGTGAATGTTCCAGAAAAGAGGTAAGGCTAGAGCGAGTATGGACTGTGGAAGATAGGTGTCGCAGCGACATTGTAAAGACTCAAATAATCAAGTTGGTACCTAAAGGTTAGTTCCAAGGTGTAGGAAAAAGGACAGTTAAGCGATCACACGCCCAATAAATAAGCTCATCAATTGTTAATTCTAAATCTAACTCACATGACTTAAACGAGAACCATTGTGGTACCTACCCTGTGCAGCAGAATAAGCTCATCAATTGGTAATTCTAAATCTAACTCACATGACTTAAACGAGAATCATTGTGGTACCTACCCTGTGCATCAGAGGTTTTTTCTCGCTTGTGGAAGAATATGCCAGTTCCGCGGGGGCCGCAGACTGATACATTGACCGAAGCCACGAGCGACGAATCTTAAGTTTCGCGAGCGCGTCACTATAAAGACTTTGAACGGAATCAGAAAACTTCGAAATTTTTCTGGCACGCATGGTGGGTGGCAAAACTGAAATGATTTTATGGTTCAACAGAAAAGAATTGCGATTAACTATTTCCAGGAAAGTGATTTCTTCTCAGAAGCAGTTGCTATGGAGTATTAAAGAATACTGAGACAACACTGTATAAGTCGTCAGAAAACAACGTAATTTTAATAAGGCTGTTATTTCTAAATTGTTTGCGTTCTCTTGCAGGATCAAAAAGGACTGCAAACTATGTGACGAAATTCAGCGTAACTAGCGTTAATTTTTCGGCTGAACTTGGAGATGAAACATCACCATCCTTTAAAGAAATTGCTACTTCTCTAGAAAACAAGGTAGAACGGCCTGAATGTCATGTCAGGTCGTGTAATTCTTTTTGGTACCACCACTACGCAACTTGCCCTGGCTGTCAATAAATCCCCTGCGGTTTATATTTTGTCACCTGCGCTCGACGGACTTTGAAGAGAAAAAAGAGGGTCTAGCCTGTGAAGAGGCTATGCCCAGGCGTCAACGTATCGTAAAGCAATGTTTACATAATAAATCCGATAGTCATGGGGTTCCAGATATAAATTTGTTTGATTTTAATGTTTCTCCTGGTCGATTATGGTAACGTTTTGTGTTCGCTCACGAACGAGTACCTGTTTTGAAGTAGATTCATCACTTTTACGACCCTATTCAGTACATTTGACCTTATATTCTTGTTTCATTCTTTGTAGATGGAGAAGGCACTACAGTATTCAAAATTAGGCAATTTTTTCGTAGAAGCAAAGGTTATAACATTTAGGTAGGTTTGGAGGAACTCAAATTATATCGACAGGATTATAGGTCACGCTTAAACGGGGTCACGTGCCATGTAGCTCAGTGGTGATCATGATAATGATGATGTTGACGATGAGACGATGATGACAAAGAGGTGTCATGGGTAGCGGTTTTAGGACTTTTTCACCTTTTTTGCTACCAAAAGTTTCCTTTGTATAGTAAATGCCTCTCATGCAACTAATATGTATTATTTTATTTTGTATTCTGTAGTAAAGGCAGCCTTGTTACCAGCATGCTCATTAAAGTAGACATGCAGGCGCAATTTGATCAGCAGAGCCTTTTTGACATCATGAATGACACTCTGGGCAGTGGAACATTGGGACAATATCAAGTGGATCCAAGGTCAATTGCTCTAAAAGGTGAATTCTCCCTAATTAGCCTTTTTTTACCTTTAGGAGGCAGCATGGCCGAGTGGTTAGAGCGCTGAACTTGCAAGTCAGAGGCCCCGAGTTCAAGTCCCGCTGTGACCGCTAGCTGAATTTGTTCAGGGTAATCCCGAGTTCAAATCGCCGCCCATTCTTCTAAATAACCATCTTGTTTGCCTCAGGCCAAGTTGGGATTCTTAACCCTGTTACATTTGAATTAGTTTATTTGTTTCAGGCATTTGCTCGGCTCCACTGAGCGATTAGTGCTATAAATACTGCCGAGGGTGAATTATTATTATTATTATTATCATCGTCATCATCATCATCATCATCATCATCATCATCATCATTATTATTATTTTTTGACCGAGGGAAAGTATATCAGATGATATCACATCCTCTTTCCACTATACTCTATATCGCATCTTAGCTTCTACCGTTATTTTTGACACGCTTAACCAACATTTGTCATTTCCCTGCATACAAAAACAGACTTTGATGAATGTAAAGATCAGGACCTGAATAAATGCCACGAGAAAGCAAAATGTACCAACACCGAGGGTTCGTACAATTGCACCTGTATCGATGGTTACGTTGGAGATGGCTTTCTTTGTCAAGGTAATGGTTGCTTTTTTTGTTGTCTACTTTATTATTATCTATATGATGGTAAATTAAGTCGTTTTTCCAGAACTCAACAAAGCTTTTCTTACTTCTTCCTCCAGCTCCACCGTCCATTTACTACGCTGATCCACCAAAAGTGTCTGTTACCAAAAAAACCGTAAAACTTACGTGCAATGCAAGTGGTTTGCCTGAGCCGACGTTTTCGTGGATAACACCTGACGGAACCGTGGTAAATTCCACGGTATCAGCTCCGAATTTAGAACACCTTGAAGACAATAGTAGAGTTATAAGAGGGAGTATGCTCCAGAACGATGGTTCCCTCTTGATTTTCTACACCCGTGTGGCCGACCAAGGCATGTACAAGTGTATCGCGACTAATATCCTGGGACATGATGAAGGGAAGGTTAATCTTACAGTGAGAGAAGGTGAGATATCCCTTCGGCGGGAGTCGTTGGGGAAGGAAGGTTCGCCCCATGTAAGGGAATCTCAGACAATCTTCAATTTGGACTCTAGATTCCACGCCATGGATTCCGGATTCCAGGTGCTGGATTCCGGTTGATTCTTTGTCAATGGTACTTAGATTCCGGATTCCAATCGTAAGTGGAATTCCAGATTCCTTGAGCTGTATTCCGGATTCTACATCAAAATTTTCCCAGGAATTCGGATTCCCTTATTGACATGTGACCAGAAGGTGACCGGGAATACGAATAAGACCAGTTCACTTCACTATGTCACAAATTAAAAGAAAACTACGGAAAAGAATTCAAATATACTGAAGAAGACAGTAAAGGGAAGAAGTACAGGGAGAAAATCCACGTCGAGATTTTGAGTCACATGCCGTAAATAAAATTGCTCTGTGTGTGAATTTCGAGCGAGTTGGCGCTCATCATAATGAAATTAAAAGTGCGCTTATACATGCTCTCAAGTGCTTAATTTATATTTACACTCAAAATTAGATTACCTAGAAACCACTATTAAGAAACTCTATATTTCTAAAAACAAATTATATTCCTTTCAGAATCC
>NC_133212.1:22593587-22603587 GCF_958299795.1 Porites lutea
TTTTATTTTTTTATTTTGTATTTTTGTGACTATGTGTATGTACATATATATATATATATATATATGTATATGTTGTGTAAAAAAACGGTACTGTAAGAAAGCTGTTTTTTTACACTGATATACATTTGTAAAAGGACAGCTTTTTTACAAAAATATATTTTGTGAAAAAACGGTCATACACTAAATGTTGCTGGCGAATTCAGCCTGTATTCATATTAAAGTTGTTCAGCCTTTACAAGTGTTTTCTGGCTTTTTGCTCGATCTCTAAAATGAAACACGCATTGGCGTACGTTACAGACCGCATTTATATAGTCCCTAATGCACCAGTCAATTCCACCTGCGCCCAGCACCCCCCCGGGCTGACCCCCGGGCATTAGCATTTTTTTTTGCCTTGGATGGCAAATTCCCGGGGGTGGGGACTCTTGAGCTGTCAAATCCCCTGGGGTGGGGACGGAAAAAGAGGGCAAATGCCCCGTCCTACGTCAACGCTGCAACATTTTTCATTGATCGCACAGTCGAATAGTGCCATTTTAAGCATTTTAATGTGCGACTTTTTGTTTCAATCAACGTCTTCCTTTGTAATAGCGTTAGGATTCTAACTAAGACTTCACGCCGCGACGACATGCACCAATGTATGGTTTTAGTACTGATATAAAATTATTGACATCAAAATTAATAGAGCGCTGTAAAGTTATATGTTATGAATAGTTTTATAAATGTGAAAGGATGTTCTTCAAATAATATGAACAGAAATTTGATACAATGACCAAAAAATGTTGATTCACATGGATAGCTTCATTTTCGCTATGTAATTCTGGCTTGATAAGCAATGAAGAAACGCATGCATAAAATCGAGAACATGCCTTTACAACCCTCTTCAATTTATTCCTGTCCTTGATAGATGAGCCAATCTGCTTTTTTTCCAGTAAAATCTTCTGTGTAGTTATATTCTGATAGGAAACCGCGTGCGTGTCAAAACCTCGGGAATGGCCCCGGGGTTGGCGAATGCCCGGCCCCCGGGCAGTGCAAAATTTGCAAATGCCCCACCCCCGGGACTGACAAGGCGTGCAAATGCCCAGCAGTAGCCCGGGGGGGACCTGGGCGCAGGTGGAATTGACAGATGCATAATTCTTATAAACAAATCGGCTGCTGTTTTTATGGCCTTACAAGTTGCTCTGTGTATTGCAAAAATTAGACTAACAAGCGAGTGTATGTACGCTTGTAGCTATAGGCTAGCGTTTCCTTTTGCTTGATTAGCCGACTGAACATGTTCCTACATCATGTTGAAAGCTTAAAGTTGTAACGCAGACATGACACTTTTGCATGCATCAACATGGATTTCAACATAGCATGAATCCCGTGATAGAGGTTTAGCGCCACATACATAATACAGGAAATTGCCTAACAATTGCTGTCGTTGATTCTTGCTGAAGATTTTATGCTTATTTGTCCACTCCTAAGAGCATCAAAGCATTATGGCCAGGTATTTTGTTGACAGTTAAACCGATTATTGCAGCTGATAACCTTGGGAGAATAGATAAATAATACAGAATAATATTCTGTACAGTTTTTGGCTTGAGCAAAAGTAGCAATGAGGGAGAGAATAGAAGGCTTTGGTTGCTGCAAGAGATTGTGACAGGCATTGCTTATAAATAAGACAGTGAATAACCAAGCTATTCTATTATTGCCTAACATGCAGTTACTGCCGTGCGTGACCTCGGCCGATAAGCATAACAAATGAAATTACTGCCTGTTCCTTCTTCGCATCCAACAATTAGAAGGTCCTGGAAAATTGAATGACAAAGGAAACAAGAAGAAAGAATAAAAAGAATAAAAAGAACGTAAATTTTTAACGCTGTCAGCGAGTTAACAAGGGAATTTAAAAGCCCCACAATAAAGGGGACACGGGAACGTGAACGTGACTAGCCGGATATCTTAAAATGTACGGTTTGAGAAGCGCACGAAAACTACAGTTCAATGAATTTCGAACCATGCTATAGAAAACAGCCTGTCTTCGATACATGGGTTTGTAAAATGGTCTTTATGTGTAAAATAGCAGGATTTTTACATAAAAAGGCAGCTTTCTTACAAAAACATCTTTTGTAAAAAAAAAACAAATTTTTTACATAAAAAAGCAGCTTTTTTACAAAAATATATTTTTGTAAAAAAGCACTATTTTTACAACCAGGTTACTTGTAAAAAAGCAGTTTTTTTACATAAAAAAGCAGTATTTTTAGGGACCGGTCATTATTTATCGCCTGGGGGGGGTCGGAGGATTTTGGGCTAAACACGATGAAATTTAGCCGATCCCCCCTTTAAATGTTATTTTATTGAAGTGATCCCCCCTCATAACTATATATAACTTTCGTGATCCCCCCCCCTCCCCCATGTCTTTGTACCCATATTCACCTTTCGACGTGTATATTTAGTGTTTTAAACGTTCATATACAGGTAGTATTTCTAACTATGATGTACTTACAGCATAATAAAGCCGTTATCGCGCAGTCTTTTTTTAAAAGTGTCTCTTGATTCGTGTCTTTTTCTAGTCTGGATCCAGACATCTGAATTCAGTTGACATACAAGCAATCTTGCTTAAAACTGCAAAGTGCTTGAAACTGCAATCAGTGCTTGAAACTGCAAAGTTACTTTTTTTAGAGTGCCAAATAGCAGTCCGCCAAGTCTAGCAGTCCGCCAAGTCCCTATCAGCAGTCATATTTAGCGACAATTCGGCCATCTGGAAGGGCTAGGATCGGCCACTATTCCTGTCTCCTTTTTTTATTTTCATCTATAGTGTAAAAGATCAGCCTTTGTAGCTTTGCTCACATTTTTATAATTTTTTTTTTGTTCGTTTTTTTGTTTGTTTTCTTTTTGTTTTCCTTTTTTTTTTTTTCATCCAGTGTTTGCTTGTACAGTAACTTCAGCTATTTGGTCATCTGGTACAAAAGTTAAAACTGGCATACGAACAGTTGACTGTTCATCGAGATCAGCAATGACAAGATCATCTTCGCTATCCTCGTCATCATCTAACTCCGTATCTGAGCCATGTATCAGGCCATGTTCCTTAAGGTACAGGTCGAGCTGTCTCACCTTCAGCTTTTCAACTTTGCCATTCTCAATAAGTATGCCCCACTGGTAGTCCTTGTACGTTAGTTCCTCTTCTAACCTTTTTTTCTCCTTAGCCTCTCTTGTTCTAATATCCTTCCTGATGTTGATATCATTTAGATGGCCTAGGTATTCAATGGCATGCTTTTCCTCGACACTATAGGTTGCACAGAAAGCAGCGATGGTATTTGGATTGCCCGCAGAGATGGCGTTTTGTTCGTACAAGTCCTTCAGACATTTCCTCGGTTGATAATCGTCTGGAGCACGACCTGTTGTCGGTCCCCCCTCTGAATCCTTCCAAACTTTTCAGTGATCCCCCCTTTTGGGCTCTCAGTTACGACTGATCCCCCCCTCTGTTCTCCTAAAAATCAAGTGATCCCCCCCAAAATCCTCCGACCCCCCCCGCCCCAGGTGATAAATAATGACCGGTCCCTACAAGCGGCTAATTTGTAAAAAAAAGCAGGTTTTTTACAAAAATATATTTTGTAAAAAAGCAGCTTTTTACATCAAAAAGCAGTATTTTTACAAGCGGCTAATTTGTAAAAAAACAGCTTTTTTACATAAAAAAAGCAGTACTTTTACAACCAGGTTACTTGTAAAAAAGCAGCTTTTTTACGTAAAAAAGCTGCTTTTTTACAAAAATATATTTTTGTAAAAAAGCAGTATTTTTACAACCGCTCAATTTGTAAAAAAGCAGCTTTTTTACATAAAAATGACGCTTTTTTACAAGGACCGTTTTTTTATGCAACATATATATATATATATATATATATATATATATATATATTAAATAGAGGATATTACACGGTGGCGCGAAGATATGAATTTTATTTTTGAGTGGTAAAACAATATTTTACGAGCGAGCGCAGCGAGTGAGTAAAATATTGTTTTTGCCACGAGAATTACGTCATCGAAAAACTCACGTGTGAGACTCCCAGTCTACCAAAAGCACAAACAAAATTGGCCGTCCATAACTACGGCGGCACGGACCTCAATTCCTTAGAACTCAGGAAAACGTTAAAATTATTCTATTACAGATCGGCTGTGGTTATGGGGCCTACCAAGGATTAAATGGCGCCAGAACACTTATTAATATCAAGGAGAAGGCCAAGGAACTTGACAACGAAGGAGAGATGCCATTTGATTACAAATATTACAAAGGTTTGTCACGCTTTTAATTTTCCTCTTTCGTTCCAGCCTTAGATGAAAAATAGAAAATAAATTTATTTCTTTTAAAGTGTCATTTTTTCCATTTTTTTTTTTTTCAGTTTCACTTCACCGCATAAATTAAGAAGATGCAGTTTTAAAATACTCATCTGTTCATTTTGTGGTTGTTGTTGGGGTAGTTGTTGTAGCAGTATGCGACCTTTTTCAATTACCCTGATCTTACAGAAGGGGTGGAGGTTGACGGATCCTGTAGGGAATGCGATGGAGTACCTACAATACAATTCTAAAACTTCAAATCCTAAACAATTTATGGTACTTTTTAAATATAACCCGGAATTTTAAGGCCCTTTTGTGACTAAACAAATTAAAAATTGCTGTCTTTAGCTAGAACGATTTTAACTTTTTGAACTCCAGTTATCAAAAGACGTTTGAGAGGTATTCAAGGGAGGGACTTGCCATGAGTCACTGGTATTAGAGGACAGCCCACATGTTACACAGTCAGGCTACATGTGTAGCCTGCGTAGCTGGCGAGATTCCCGGGGGGGGTACTCGATATATCCCTGGGTGTGGAGGTGCGGCGCGGCCCCTAATACCCTGACCCTGTTAAAGACAAATATCGCTGATTTTCCTACCCTGTTTAGAATTCCGATTTTTGATATCCTGTTTAAGACATTTATCCTGTTTAAGACAAAAATTGATAAATCGATACCCTGATTAAGACAAAAAATGATAAATTCGATACCCTGTTTAAGACAAAAATCCCGAAAAACATACCCTGGCAGGTCGCACGTCCCCTTTAAGCCCTTATAAGGGAGTACCCCCCCCCCCCCCGGGGCGAGATTAAAGGGGACTTGCTGTTGTTTTTTGGCGGCGGAGCCGTGCGAATATTGGTAGCAAGTCATAAAACCCAGAGAGCAATCCCGCCAGCTACACAAGCTAAGGCTGCACAAGCTGTTATTTAATTTCTTTTTATCTTCTTTACCATTATCGTTCAGATGTCATCAGCTTGTTCTACGTAAAGGCTGTTGTTAGTATCTTGGGACTACTGGCCAATATCATGTTGTTGTTTTCCTTTAGCATGGTGAGTTTTATATCTCTGTATCATTACTCAAATTAATAATTATATTTATACTACTACACTAAAAATTTCTGCAATTTGCTTGGCTTAGAGCAGTGGTATTTCAGCCTAATTTGAAATACCTAATACCTACATGTGAAAATTACAAACCTTTTGCGGGTCATAAACCAATAATAACATGCTCTGTACGTGATAATTGGCATATTAAATACCACTCGTGATATTTCAAAATTGTCTCAAATTTCACTTGTCTAACGGCTCGTGAAATTACGTATAACAATTTCGAAATATCACTCGTGGTATTTATGCCAAATATCACTACAAATCATGCTATTACCTATACTAAAACTGCAGTATTTCAGTTTAATTGTGTGAAAAACCGTTTTTTTCCTATTATGCATAAAAGATGCTTTAATTTCTTTTCTCCTTTTTTTTTCTTTTTAATGAAATCGTTAGAATGAAGCGGAAGGGAAAAGTTAATCTCAGGGCTTCTTGGTGATTTTCTGATTCATCTAATTTGAAGCATAAGGGTTGTTGCGTAGATCTACCAAGATCCCATACCTTTGTTTGTCTTATTTTAGTTAGTAAGTATTGACCCGGTTCAAAACAATTCAAATCTTTTCAATTTTTTTTTCATTAATTTTTTTTTTATATAGAAAAATCGTTTTTTGACGCTGCCATACATAATCCTTTACACCTTCTCCGTTTTCTACGAACTGGCCGTTAGTATTTTCCTGATTACAATTTGGCACAAGGTGCGTATATAACTTTGTGCTATTCATAGTTTTGCAAATTATGAAGAACGGGTCTTATTTGCTTTAGGGGATGGAAGGGCACGGAGGGTCAGTATCCCTTTTTTTCTGCATTTATAAAAATATTAGACTCGTTGGGCCGCGAAAAATGTTTCACGAGACTTTCCCCTCTCCCCCCCCCCCCCCCCCCCATTTCTTAGCTATGCTCGGACGGCTTGATCCACCCCTAAAAAAGAGATGGCTAACGTCAGTTGGTCTTATTTTGAGCTCATCATTGGAGTAACTAACTTTAGTTTTTTCGATTGCAGTTTCAGTATACTTTTGCCATTGAGATTTCTTATCTAGTGCTAACGGTATGTACTGGAATGATTATGTCGTAAATCAGTTTTTACTTCTAAGGTCGTCAACTAGGACACCACTGATACCGTTCCTTTGGCCAATTTGTGTACGTATTTTTTTCTTTTCACTCTTATCATAGTGGCAGGAGGGGCTGCCTACCAAAGGGAAAAGGGCTTATTAATATCAATTAAATAAAGGTGGGATGGTAAAAAATACGGGTCTGTCTATGGTTCGTCCGGGGGGGGGGTAGTTCTCTGCCCAGTTATAGGCTAATGGGGATGTGCCGCTGGATTGGGTCGACTAGATTGACTATAATGGGGTTACATTTTCCGTAGAATTACTAGGAGGGGTCCGGGATAGGGCAGCTTTGGCGGGAAGCTTTTTCACACCATTAATTGTGCTTATTTACATCACGTGTTATCAACTCTCTCTTCCAGGAGCCCCAACCTCGTTCCCAGGGCGCTTTTCCCTGACTTTGGAGGTGGGGCGGCCGGGGAACGAGGCTGGGCTGGATCTATCTGCCCTTGTTTTGTGTAGCTAGCTCGAATGTTTTTTATGCCTTTTTAAGATCTACTTAATCCTTGTGGTGTACTCGTACTATGAGAGCCTCCGTGAAGATCCCTCTGGCTCCATTGCGGGATTTGATCAGGAAACCGGAACTGCTATGGTATGATGTTCTACTATCTTTTATTTATTAAGGGACCGGTCACTATTTATCGCCTGGGGCGCGGGGGCGGGGGGGCAATGGAGAATTTGGGGCTAAACAAGGTGAAATTTAGCCGATCCTCCCTTTGAATGTTACTTCACAAAAATGATCCCCTTTAATAACATTTGATAATTTTTGCCACCCCCCTCCTCCGTGTCTTCATTTTCCAAGCAAATTTGAGTGGTTCCCCCTATGAATCCTTCCAATGTTTTCAGTGATTCCCCCTTTTGGGTTCTCAGTTACGACTGATCCCCCCTTTTGTTCTCCTAAAAATCAAGTTATCCGCCCTAAAATCCCCCTACCCCCCACCAGGCGATAAATAATGACGGGTCCCCTAATAAAGAGAGAATAATGGACCACTAAGAGATAATCTTAGGGGGTCGGCCGGGGTATGTGAATTTCACCAAGGTTATTTTTAGATTAAAGAAAGTATCATTCCTGAGACGTCCGCACATTTTAATCAATTTTTTGAAATGTCTTCAAATCCTCTCGCGACTATACATCAAAGCAATTAATGCAGAATATTGATGACTCTCTTGACAATACTAAATAAAAGTCTACGGAACACTCCGGAAACACACTTTCGATTAGTTTCAAGCGTTTAATTCATCTAAAAATAACTAACCAAGGGCTAGAATGGACATTTTCCTCTCTGGCTTCACGTTATCCTTTCTTGATCGCTCTCATTTCTCTCCAGCTGCTCTTTTCCTATCCGTCGTTTCCTTCTAATCTTAATTTGTTTGATTTCATTTTAACAATCCTTCATCCACAACCCTTTAACTTCCATTTTCTGCTTTTATTTATTTATTTATTTATTTATTTTGGTTCTTTTACAAAATATCCCTTTACACAATTTGCTCTCAGCTCTATCCTTTTGATATACCCTGGCGAGTGACTATTTATTCAGTGTATAATTTCGTTTGTCTTTCTCAACTGACCAATTTAGCTGAAATATTAAAAATGGCGTTGTTCTTTGTCTCGCGCAGGTACAAGTGGCTGGACCTCCTACTTACGCACAGTTTCGTTGAACGCGTTTGATTTGAAGCACGGAAATCGTCGAGGGGCGGGTCGGAAAAACTGAATTGTTTACAATCGCTTTTTTTCCCTTTATCTCCGAGATCACGCACGGTTACTTAAACGGATGGCCATCCAGGTTAACTCTAATGCACCGTGCGTCTATTTCGCGCTGGATCTCGACAATCTTATACGATCTTATGGGAATAAGGAGATTGTAAATAGTCTAAGAAAAAACTCACAGTCATTGTTGTTTTTGAGTAGAGCCTTTCATGCGAACGGAAATGACGTCAGCTTCCTTCAGATCTCGATGTATTAACTTTATTTTAGCTATTTCCTTAGTAAAGCCACGACGGAAACGATAATACTGTTCAATGATTATCACGTCGAATCATGCAAGCCGAAGCCTATTTCGTTTCTCAGAAATGGCCCAAATGTCGATCGTTTTTAAATTAGTAGTTGTAATTGTTATAATAACGATCTTGAAGATAACTTAAGTTTCAAAGACTATGCATGTATTGAATGGGGGTAATAGTGGCTGAAACGTCATGTAGAATAAATGTCTATACTTCAGCAGACAAGATCGCATGGCATCATGCGTCTTTCAATTTTTTTCTCAACGAAGTGTCACTTCCCGTAGCAATCTTGGCAAAACAGCAAGTTTCTCATAAAATTATTCCATAGCGTGACGGTGCTTACGCTGTCCTCGGCGGGTTCTGATATTTGGTAAAGGCGAACCATATCTCTCCGTTAAAATCTCCTGTTCCCACTTCTATTAAGGGCTAGGAACGCCTGAACATGAAATAAAATGTTTTCACGATGACGCCTTCAAACTCTGAAAAATAACAAGTTCTTCTAAATGTTGAGCTTCTTTCGTTCAGCGGTTTCAAACTTATTTTTTCATTGCGTGGGCAGTGAAAAAACAGGCCATATTTTAAAAAAACCCAAGTTAGGTCTTCCT
The DNA here is from genome assembly GCF_958299795.1 of Porites lutea. Classification (NCBI taxonomy): domain Eukaryota; kingdom Metazoa; phylum Cnidaria; class Anthozoa; order Scleractinia; family Poritidae; genus Porites; species Porites lutea. The sequence continues at coordinate 22,602,707 of NC_133212.1, forward strand.
GTCCATGATATGGACGTGCTGCCCGAGAGAATACCACTTCCAGTATCCTAACAACTGGCATCGTTGTTTAAGGAACATGGCTCATGCTAAGATCTATTTGGTTATTTTTCCATTTCTGTTGGCTGCAAATCAGAGTAATCAAGGTGAGTAGCATAATTATTCCCGTTGATTCCGACGCCTTGTGGTCGCACAATTGGCGAAGCAAAGCTCATACGAACAGCCGATTAGCTTGGCTCGGTGTTTTTGCTTTAAGAAATTGAAAATTGATCAGCGTAGTAGCATTGTTTAATGGGAATCATTTTGTTCATTTGTTACCAAACGATGCGATCAATTACTCGCTCCGAATGAGTGGTATATAAGTAACTCAGTGTTGTCAATCGATACATGTTTTACAGCTTATTCATAAAACCCAAGCGGAAGTTGAAGAAGCTTCATCCAAAGCAGGGGTTTGGAACCCTCTCTCCCCTCCGTTTCACCATGAAAACAAAGCAAAATACGTACAAAATCAGTGTTCTTGTCATTTTAAGATTTCAATAACAAAGACAAAAAATATCCAGTTCCACAACACTGAGTAACCGGTTTAGCTTCAAGAATGGGATCTGGATTTCAGTCTCAGTCAGTGGAACTCGGATTCTGGATTGCAATCTTAAGTGGGAATCCGGATTCCTTGAACAGTAATCTAGCCTGCTAGCAAGTTAACCGGGGCGCGCCCCACCGCCAGAGTTCCACGGAGAGCTTGCTGGCAGGCTTACTGTATTCAGGATTCCAAAGCCAAGGATTCGGATTCCACAAGCAAAAGTTTCCTAGATCCCGGAATCCGGATTCCCTTACACAGGGCAACTTGAGGGCGAAATCGTGCTTGCAACTCGCACGTATACATA
>NC_133212.1:22611087-22638587 GCF_958299795.1 Porites lutea
AAGTTGACATTTTTTTTCAGCCTTTCAATGATTTGACTCGACAAATTCGTACAGTGAGACCTAAAACTAAGGCATTCAGATTCGTTGAGTGAAGCGAGACCGCATCGAACGTGATCAGGAACAACAGATGTTAACCAGTTTCAGTCGTTATAATTTCCCCCGCAAGGTTTCACGTACCTTCTGTCGCCCCATGTCAGGGAATCCAAGACAGTCTCGGATTGTGGATTCCAAGCTGTGGACTCCGGATTAGTGGAACCTGGCTTCTGGATTGCAATCCTTAGTGGGAATCCGGATTCCTTGAACAGTATTCTAGCCCGCTAGATCAAGCACGGTCCTGCAAGGATATTTTATGCATCAGTCAATTCTAGCTGCGCCCAGCCCCCCCCCCCCCCCCCCCTCCCCCCGCGGGCCACTGCGGGGCATTTGCCCGCTCTGTCATTTCCGGAGGTGGGGCATTTGCAAATTTTCTGATGCCCGGGGACCAGGCAATTGCTAATCCCGGGGCTTTTCCCAAGCTTTTGATACGTACGCGACTTCCTATCAGTATATAACTACATAGAGGATTTTACTGGAAAAAAAGCATATTGGCTCATCTGTCAAGGACAGCAAAAAATTGAAGAGGGTTGTAAAGGCATGTTCTCAGTTTTATGCATGTATTTCTCCATCAATTATCAAGCCAGAATTACATAGCGAAATCGGGAGCTATCGACGTGAATCAAAGTTCTTTTAGTTAAATTGCAACAAATTTCTGTTGAGTTACATCTGTTTGAAGAACATCCTTTAATATTCACAATATAAAACCAATTGGACATAACATATAACTTTTTAGTAAAATCGATATAGTGGTCTATTATCAAAGCAGCGTTCTGATTGGTTCAGCTTCTACTACGCTATATGTTATAGCCCACTAGTAGCGAAAAGCGCCGGCTTTGAAAACCAAAACAATGGCAGCTGAATCACGTTTTGCTAGCTCAAGTTGTTTTGTCTCGATATTTTGTCTCAATATTTAGTTGGATTTTACTAAAACAATTATTCCTCTCGCCCTCATGGCCTCTGAGTCAATAGCCCATTCGGCCTTCAACCTCATGGGCTATTGACTCAGAGCCCATTCGGGCTCGAGGAATAATTGTTAAATAGTGCTCTATTAATTTTAATGTCAATAATTTTACAACAATACTAAAACCATAAATTGGTGTCGTCGCGGCGTGAAGTCTTAATTAGAATCGTAGCGCTATTACAAAGGAAGACACGTTAACTGAAACAAAAAATTGCACATTGAAATGTTTAAAATGGCACTATTGGACTGTGTGATCAGGGAAAAATGTTGCCGTGTTGACAAAGGACGGGGCATTTGCCCCCTTTTCTCGTCCCCATCCCGGGGCATTTGACAGCTCAAGAGAACCCACCGCTGGGAATTTGCCATTCAAGGCAAAAAAAATGCTAATGCCCGGGGATAAGTAGGGGGGGGGGGCTGGGGCTGGGCAGAGCTGGAAAGACTGATGCATTAACGGACGGCCATCTCGGTTTTGAATAACTCTGATGGACCGTGCGTCTGTTTCGGCGCTGGATCTTGACAATCTTATATGATCTTATGGGAAAAGGAGATTGTAAATAGTCTAAGAAAAAACTCACAGTGATTGTTGTTTTTTAGTACAGCCTTTCATGCGAACGAAAATTAAGTCAGCTGGCTTCAGATCTCGTTGTATTAACTTTATTTTAGCTAATTCCTAAAGCCACGACGGAAAAGATAAGACTGTTCAATGATGATCATGTCGAATCATGCAAGCCGAAGCCTATTTCGTTTCTCAGAAATGGCCCTAATAATAACGGTCTTGAAGATAACTTTAGTTTCAACGACTGCGCATGTATTAAATGGGGGTAATAGTGAGTCCCGTAGGATAAATGTCTATAATACTTCAGCAGACAAGATCGCATGGCATCATGCTTCTTTTAGTTTAATTTTTTCTCAACGAAGTGTCACTTCCCGTGGCAATCTTGGCAAAACAGCAAGTTTCTCATAAAATTATTCCATAGTGTGGCGGTGCTTACGAATCCTTACGCTGCAGCTCGGCGGGTTCTGATATTCGGTAAAGGCGAACCAAATTTTCCTTTAAAATCTCCTGTTCCCACTTCAGTGATTAAAGGCTAGGAAGGCCTGAACATGAAATAAAATGTTTTCAAAATGACGTCATCGAACTCTGAAAAATAACGAGTTCTTCTGAATTTTGAGCTTCTTTCGTTCAACGGTTCCAAAGTCATTTTTTCATTGCGTGCCAGTGAAAAAACAGGCCATGTTTTAAAACAACCCAAGTTAGGTCTTCCTGTCCATGATATGGGCGTGCTGCCAGAACAAAACTTCCGGTATCCTATCAACTGGGATCGTTGTTCAAGGAGCATGGTTCATGCTAAGATCTATTTGGTTATTTTTCCATTTCTGTTGGCTGCAAATCACAGTACTCAAGGTGAGTAGCATAATTATTCCCGTTGATTCCGACACCTTCTGGTCGCACAATTGGCGAAGCAAAGCTCATGCGAACAACGAACAGCCGATTAGCTTGGCTAGGTGTTTTTGCTTTAAGAAATTGAAAATTGATTACTCAGCGTAGTAGCATTGTTTATAATGGGAATCATTTTGTTCATTAGTTACCTAACGATGCGATCGATTACTCACTCCGAATGAGAGGTATTTAAGTAACTCAGTGTTGTCAATCTATACATGTTTTTTACAGCGTATTTCATAAAACCCAAGCGGAAGTTGAAGAAGCTTCATCCAAAGCAGGGGTTTGGAACCCTCTCTCCCCTCCGTTACACCATGAAAACAAAGCAAAATACGTACAAAATCAGTGTTCTTGTCATTTTAAGATTTCAATAACAAAGACAAAAAATATCCAGTTCCACAAAACTGTGTAACCGGTTTAGCTTCAAGAATGGGATCTTTTATAGTAACGACAACATTGATGGCCTGACGTCAAATATGGCAACCGGAAGTTAATATTTCTCTTTTCCTTTCAATGATCTGACTCGACAAATTCGTACAGTGGGAGCTAAAACAAAGGCATTCAGATTCTTTGAGTGAAGCGAGACCGCATCGAGCTTGACCAGGAACAACACATGTAAACCAGTTTCAGTCGTCATAATTTCCCCCGCAAGGTTTCACGTACCTTCTGTCGCCCCATGCCAGGGAATCCAAGACAGTCTTGGATTGTGGATTCCGGATTCCTGCAACTGGGTTTCAGTCTCAGTCAGTGGAACTTGGATTCTGGATTGCAATCTTAAGTGGGAGTCCGGATTCCTTGAACAGTATTCTAGCCTGCTAGCAAGCTAACCGGGGCGCGCCTCACCGCAAGAGTTCCACGGAGAGCTTGCTGGCAGGCTAACTGTAGTCAGGATTCCAAAGCCAAGGATTCGGATTCCACAAGCACATTACAAGCCGCAGGCTCGATTTTCGGGGGATTGCGACGTTCAACGTCGCAATCTTCGCATATTTCTGAAGGGCGAGGCGCCAAGTCTATTGTTTTGAACCAAGGGTTATATTACATCAAGAGACCCTGAGCCTACCTTAAAGCTGTCAACAATGTTCGTTTTATTGAGCAATCTTTCATCTTCGACACTTAATCCAGTTTATCTTAAGTGGACACCCAACCTAGTTGCTATTCACGTGCACTGTCGAAAGCATAATATCAAATAGACTTCAAAAATTCTGCATTGGAGCTTCACTCTTCGTCTTTAATTTTAGCCCACCCACTCAATAAACAATAAATAAGAACAATATTACCGAAAAATAATTACAACCGGGAACTTGATGAATAAACAATGAAAACAACAACTCAATTATCTCTCAGGGAGATCACCCGCCAAAGCGGATACCCGCGAGGTTTGTTCGGTTTGCGTCGCTAGTATAAATCTGGCCTAATTGTCACATTTGATCGAAGAGAGATATTTACGCAAAAAAAACTATCACAGTTCACAAATGATTTAGACATTATCTTAATATTTTACCTTAAACTGTCGAAATTAAAGTATTGCCGCCCGCGGACAAAACTAGCTTTTTTCCGGTTTCCGGTGTACATCAAATACAGGCATCACGCTGAATATTATCCAGACTGAGAGCCGTAGATCAGAAAAAAAATCACAATTACTAAATTTCGCTTTTGAAACCAACACCACTTGTCGTAAGATTGGGCGCATCGCATAAGAGCTAAGACTTAAGAGGGAGAGAAAATAAAATCTACTGAATTATATACACTAACAAAAATATGAACAAAAACAACAACTCTGTAACGACTAGCTAAAACACGATCGATTCAAGCTATGACTTACTTTATACTTTATCACAGCTTCTTAAGAATGGGTGCGCTGCCTGTAAGCCATTAGGAAGAGGAGAGAAAAATCTACCGAATTATACAAACTAAAGCAATGTAAAAAAGCTGCATTTACTAGCTAAAACACGATCGATTCTAGCAATGTACTATTCACTTTAAGAAAATCTCCCTTCACCTCTTAAACTTAGGCGCGCCGCCTGTAAGCCAAAAGGGAGAGGAGAGAATAATCCACTGATTTACCAAACTAACACAGCGTATGAAAACTGCAATTGGCTAGCTAGTAAAACATGGTCTATTCAGGCTACGAGTTTTTTACCGTTGAAAAAAATCTCTCTTCACCTCTTAAACTTGGGCGCGCCGCCTGTAAACTAAGAGAGAGAGGAGAGAAAAAATTACTGAATTATCTAAACTAACAACGCATGAAAACTACAATTGGCTAGCTAGCTAAAAAATGACGATTCAATCTACGAGTTTTTTACCTTAAAAAATCTCTCTTCACCTCTTAAACTTGGGCATGCCGCCTGTAAGCCAAGAGGGAGAGGAGAGAATAATCCACTGAATTATCCAAACTAACATAGCGCATGAAAACTGCAATTGGCTAGGTAGTAAAACATGATCGATTCAAGCTACGAGTTTTTTACCCTTGAAAAAAATCTCTCTTCACCTCTTAAACTTGGGCGCGCCGCCTGTAAGCTAAGAGGGAGAGGAGAGAATAACCTACTGAATTATCCGAACTAACACAGCGTATAAAAACTGCAATAGGCTAGCTAGTAAAACATGATCGACTCAAGCTACGAGTGTTTCAATTTAAATAAATCTCTCTTCACCTCTTAAACTTGGGCGTGCCGCCTGGAAGCCAAGAGGGAGAGGAGAGAGTAACCAAACTGACACAGCGTAAGAAAACTGCAATTGGCTAGCTAGTAAAACATGGTCTATTCAGGCTACGAGCTTTTTGCCCTTGAAAAAATCTCTCTTCACCTCTTAAACTTGGGCGCGCCGCCTGTAAGCTAAGAGGAAGAGGAGAGAAAAAATTACTGAATTATCTAAACTAACACAGCGCATGAAAACTGCAATTGGCTAGCGAGCTAAAACATGACGATTTAATCTACGAGTTTTTTTCGTTAAAAAATCTCTCTTCACCTCTTAAACTTGGGCGTGCCGCCTGTAAGCCAAGAGGGAGAGGAGAGAATAATCCACTGAATTATTCAAACTAACATAGCGCATGAAAACTGCAATTGGCTAGGTAGTAAAACATGATTGATTCAAGCTACGAGTTTTTTACCCTTGAAAAAATCTCTCTTCACCTCTTAAACTTGGGCGCGCCGCCTGTAAGCTAAGAGGGAGAGGAGAGAATAACCTACTAAATTATCCGAACTAACACAGCGTATAAAAACTGCAATAGGCTAGCTAGTAAAACATGATCGACTCAAGCTACGAGTGTTTCAATTTAAATAAATCTCTCTTCACCTCTTAAACTTGGGCGCGCCGCCTGTAAGCTAAGAGGGAGAGGAGAGAAAAATTTACTGAATTATCTAAACTAACACAGCGCATGAAAACTGCAATTGGCTAGCTAGCTAAAACATAACGATTCAATCTACGAGTTTTTTACGTTAAAAAATCTCTCTTCACCTCTTAAACTTGGGCGTGCCGCCTGTAAGCTAAGAGGGAGAGGAGAGAAAAATTTACTGAATTATCCAAACTAACATAGCTCATGAAAACTGCAATTGGCTAGATAGTAAAACATGATCGATTCAAGCTACGAGTTTTTTACCCTTGGAAAAAATCTCTCTTCACCTCTTAAACTTGGGCGCGCCGCCTGTAAGCCAAGAGGGAGAGGAGAGAATAATCCACTGAATTATCCAAACTAACATAGCGCATGAAAACTGCAATTGGCTAGGTAGTAAAACATGATTGATTCAAGCTACGGGTTTTTTTATCCTTGAAAAAAATCTCTCTTCACCTCTTAAACTTGGGCGCGCCGCCTGTAAGCTAAGAGGGAGAGGAGAGAAAAATTTACTGAATTATCTAAACTAACACAGCGCATGAAAACTGCAATTGGCGAGCTAGTTAAAACATGATCGATTCAATCTACGAGTTTTTTACCTTAAAAAATCTCTCTTCACCTCTTAAACTTGGGCGTGCCGCCTGTAAGCCAAGAGGGAGAGAAGAGAATAATCCACTGAATTATCCAAACTAACATAGCGCATGAAAACTGCAATTGGCTAGGTAGTAAAACATGATTGATTCAAGCTACGAGTTTTTTACCCTTGAAAAAAATCTCTCTTCACCTCTTAAACTTGGGCGTGCCGCCTGAAGCTAAGAGGGAGAGGAGAGAATAACCTACTGAATTATCCGAACTAACACAGGATATGAAAATTGCAATTGGCTAGCTAAAACACGATCGATTTAAGGATCCGAGTTCTTTTTACTTAAAAAATCTCTCTTCACAAAATGCATTCCTATAATCCATTCCTCGAAATTTGGATCTGCAAATCACTTTCGGTGTAAATTTAACATCGTGCAGAAAATACTAAACGAGCTGGGCCCAGTGTGACATAAATTGAAGGAAACCATTACATTCACGGACAAAAGATTATCTCCTTTAGCTATTCAGATCCAGGAGGCACTTTGGATAAGACTAAACAACCTAAAACTCTTATTTAGCCGCAAAGGAAGAGATTTACGTTTCAAAAGAGGTCGAAGAAAGTGCTCTTGCATCAGAGGACAAATCATGCCGACCAGAAACAATAACCGCAGAAAATCAATATGCGTGTCATGACCTCTCAGTATGAAACAAGCGGCAAAATTCACATTTACTCATTCAAAGAGTAGAACCCAGAATATAATATACCCACCAGAGAAAACAATTTTTGGAACAAGCAGCATTTTGGCACGAGGTAAAAGTCGTGTGTTGCCTACCTTTTTACACTCTGTTAGATGGTTCGAGCATTTTGGCGGGATCACGGCTCTTTTGGCGCGTGTTGTAAATGTCCTTTGAATTATAATATTTGTGCGTTATTGTATAGTGATCGAGGATATACACAATACCAAAGGCAAGTAAATATTTTCCTCAGTTTTCCTCAGTGTCGTCAAACCGGCTTCACCGATGTGCTCGAACTTCGCATGCGAGAGCCATAACAAGCTGCTCCTCTACCTTTTAAATAATAAAGGTCTCTCTTACCTTATATCGGCGAACACAGTTTCTGTCCTTCGGACATAATGCCAAATAACATCCAGAACTCTTCACGTTGAACTTTTGAAACCATTTCGGCGACAATATGTATGACTTACCAGGTAACGTACCGAATAATTATTACTTTGGAGGGTTCGAATTCGACCTTCATAAAGCGCTAGATTTTGCCTTTCGCTTAAGAAACGAAAAAAATATTTCTTTTTTTTCCAAGACTTGCACCAAGACCCTTTTTTAACACCAACCATGAATTCAAGTATTTTCATTAAGTGATTTTAACGAGAACCATAGCTGAGTTAAAATATCTCGCTCCGATGGTATAAATTCGGCGCGCAGAAGACAAGCTCTGATATTTGACGCAAATTTGTGTCCTGTCCTAAAATGAGTTTATTAACAGATGAACTGACAGAAAGCGATTAATGTGCACACCTGAGGTGCGCAAGGAAATGTGTCAAAACTAACGCCTTGTAGTTACTTGAGTCCAGTTTGTGGGTATCTCCATGGAAATTAAGGATCCCTGGTGCGTTCACGAAAATCGACCTTGCGGCTCGTAATGAAGTTTCTTAGATCCCGGAATCCGGATTCTCTTACACAGGGCAACTTGAGGGCGAAATCGTGCTTGCAACTCGCGCTTATACAGTAAAGGAAAGCACTTACTGTTAATATATGTAATATATATATATATATATATATATATATATATATATCTGTGTGATTTTGCGAAAAGGTGCCCGCTTGAACACGGACATCACCCGTGTTCAAGCCAGTGTAGCCGCAAAAAAAAAAAAAAAAAAAAAAAAAAAAGGGGGCTTGCCGTCTTGCTAGGTGTCAGCAGAGAGCCCAGGCCCAGACCTATCCGTGGGTGGGTGGTTCTCTTGTTTTGTGTCAAAACCAGGGGGGTAGGAAGGGGAGATTTTGTCACCTTGATTAGGGGAGATTAATAAAGTTATTATGATGATGATGATGATGACTGGATTTATGAAAATAGTGGAACTTGGATTGCGGATTCCAATCTTTAGTAGGATTCCGGATTCTTAGTGCTGTATTCCGGATTCCAAAGCCCAGGATTCGGGATTCCACACCTTAAATTTCCCGGTTTCTGGATTCCACATCCAAAAAATTTTCCCGATTCCCTTATATGGGGCCAAGTTTTAAAAATAAGAGTTGCATGAATTAGGGCCAGGTACTAATCCTTAGAATAAGAAAAAAGGTTAAACTTAGGATGGCAACACTCTCCGGTAAAGCATAAATTTCAGTGTGCATTTCAAAATTTATTCGTATTTGTAAAGTGGTGGGTCACTGTTGCAAATTCCAGGGTTTTATCAAAATAATGCTGTGATTGAATTACAAGCCTTTTTAGTGGTACCCACTGGTTCCCATTACGCAATGGTCATGTGTGCTATACGTGACCGAAATTTTGCCATACCTGGAGATTTCTACTGTTTTCCTTCCCGATAGGATTGACGAGAGTGTGACGCTGTTATAGTTATGGTTTGCATAATAAGAGTAATTCTCCTTCGCAGCCGTTATTAGGGTGGTCACGCAACGCTCCTCCCCACTAACGGCGTTTGTGGGGCGGAGCGTTGCGTCACTACCCTAAAGAGACTCATAGGAAGTCGGGGTTGTTAACGTCGTTTGATTCAGTTTCATTGACGGAAATCCGTTTCTTTCGAAGGTTTTGAAAATAATGGTAAGCTTCGGAGACGCGTACCTTGATCAGAGAACCAAATTTATTTGATCGCAGGTTACTAGTCTCTGAACAGTAAACAACATCACGTCGCTTTTGGCGCGGAAGCTTCACTTTCCCTTTAGTCTGTGGCGTCAAAAAATAAAAACTACATGATTTTCATTACGGAGGTTTTTAATTAACAAGAACTGCTGGAAAAAATTACCATGAGCAGAGAATTAAAAAGACATGGTATATTTATTTAGTCTTTTGATAAGAAATCTAATCTTCTAAATTTTCCTTTCTTTTTTTTTTCTTTTTCAGACATTGTTACACACAAAGGTAAAGAATTCATTCTTAGTTTTATCGCTCAGCATCCCCAGCTACTACTATCTATACCATACAATCCAGGGAAGAACACGCTTTACATCACGACCGTCGAAAACACCAAAGTCAACGTTCACGTTCCTGCTCTAAAAGGCCAACTAGGGGATCAGCAGTTCTCTGTGAGCGCTCTGGGCGTTAAAGTGGTCACTTTACCAGGAAAAACACGTTTTGGTGAATTCACTGGAAAGGACACAAAGGGTATTCGTATCACAGCAAATAAACCGATATCCGTTTATAGATATGGATGGATTCTCCTAGGGTCGCAGCACATTGGTGAAGGCTTCCTTGGCTTACCTGTGGATGTACTCGGAAAGGAATACATTGTCCCAACGTACCTTCCTGTAGGAAGCTCTATTGTGCAGGTTGTAGCTAAAGAAAACAATACCCAGGTGTCTTTTATGTTGCGCCTACCGAGGGGTGGAAGAGTTTATTATGGAGATAGATATTTGTATAGTGGAGAACTTATTAACACGACTCTAAATGATCTGGAAGTGTTTCAAGTTCAGGGCGATGATGATCTCAGTGGAACAGTGGTGACATCATCCAAACCTGTTGCTGTGTTTTCTGGGGATGACTGTACTATGGTGCCAGCTAACAAATTCCCGTGTAATCACCTTGTAGAGCAAATCCCTCCGGTAAGCGTTTGGGGTAAGGAGTTTATTACCAACCCTACCCCTGATAATTCTGGTGGAGATGAATTTCATATCATTGCATCAAAAGATAGCACAGACGTTAAGGTGGACTCGCAGAGAAAAAAGATCCTTAACAAGGGGGATAAATACAAAATTCCTGTACCTTGGAATAAGACTTCGCTGATAACCACGTCTAATCCGAGTCTTGTTGTGCAATACACCAGCGGTGCTGGCAGCTCGCCATCAATGAGCATTGTGCCTCCAGCACAGTGCTCCTGGAATGACTACACAGTTTACGTTCCAGGCGTTGATGTATACGTAAATGTAATCATTGACACCGCTTCACGAAGCGGCCTTGGCGTTAAAGGCCCGGTAGCCTGTGGGCCATTTAAGTGGGAGACTCTTTTAGGAGGACGTTCCCTGGGTTCACTTCATTTAAACACAACGGGAGTTTATCATATTTATCATAATGACCTTCTTGTCACCTTTACATCCGTTTTGTACGGAACTTTTTCCGGAGCGAGGTTCTCATTCCCAGCTGGCTTAAGGTGGGAGTTGCCCATTGACCAGAGATGTACAAATTCTACGATACATGGAGGTGATGGCATTGACAACGATTGCGATGGCATAACTGATGAAGAATTATTTAATGGCAATGACGATGACAACGATGGTCAAATTGACGAAGATCTGGCCACAGCACGACCGAATGCTACATTTCCCAAGGATTACCTTTCAGCGCCATTATTATCGTGTGATTCATCCTCAAATGTAGACGATCCTAACCAAGTGGGATTTCCAACTGTGGTCTCTACTTCGGCTCTTTGCTCCATACGTGGGGATGCAACAATCCACTCTGACGACAAAATTGTCAAATCTGACCCTTGCTATCGTGAAATCGACCGTACATGGAAGGTCAAAGATGGTTGCGGTAATGAGATCAAGCATGTACAACATCTAGCTATTAGTTCTCCAAATGATCCAAAGTTGACTTTTCCACCGGATCTAACCCTCTTTTGTAGAGACAAGAAGTACCTGGATCCTACATTTACTGGTGAAGTTTTGACCGAAGTTGATCGGTGTCTTAGAAATGTCACCATCTCCCCCCACAAGGATACGGTCTATGGCGAATGTTCCACCGAGGAAGCTAAAATAGAGCGAGTGTGGACAGTGATAGACAAATGTCGTAGTGACGTCGTAAACACTCAAGTGATCAAGCTGGTGCCTAAAGGTTAGTGAAAATTATACAACAACAACAGTCAATCTTTATTAGTGCTCCGGGGAGAAAGGGAAGTAAACTACTTGTTTAAAATAAGCAAGATCGAGAGCACAGCCACTTAGAAATAGTAAATGCTAGAAAAATATTTACATTTATGTTAAATAAAGAAATACACACGTACAGAGACATAAAGAAAAAATACTAAGCAAGGGCTGTGTACTTAATTGGCTGTAAATAAAGTAAACCAAAGATCCAATCAGTATTTAGAGCCATACATTCTTTCAAGAGCGGCTTTTTGAAACAAGAACGACCCTCAGATTTAAGATCCTCTGGAACAGAATTCCAAAGTTTAGCGGTGCTGCTATTAAATTATCCATAGTTGGCCCTAGTCTTAGGTAAAGACTTTTTAGAGGCTAGTCTGGTTTCATATTGATTTACTTTTCTTATTTTTGTTGGTCAACTGAGGCGTTTAATATCGCCGAATATAGCCGAAGCTGTAAAGTAGAGAAACTCGTCGTGTGACTTGTTGGGCGGTATAATGGATGCTTACATATTGGGAACACTGGAGGGCGTGCCCGCTGATACAGTGGAGGATCCAGGGGGGAGGGTCCGGGGGGTCCAGACCCCCCTATCAGACCGGACGCTTGCTTGATACTGGAATTGTTGTATCGACAGGATCGTATATCACCTTTCAAGTGGCTGATTATTTCAATGAAACGCGCGTTAAATTTTGTCACTAAACTAAATTCCAGCGATATTAAAAAAATAATAATTGTTTTTGGGTAAGCAGTTGGCGATTAGCGCTCACAGATTGAGAAACACGTGGTCGTCTCTGTGAGAACTAATTTGCCCCAAAAAAGTCCAACAGTCCCTTTTGAACCAAAGTTTGGACCCCCCACCAATTAAAAATTCCTAGATCCCCACCCTCTGTGATATACCATAAACTGCTGCTTATAAGCCGCCCCGCTAACAAACCCCAACCCCCCCCCCCCCCCAAACCCATTCTTGCCTAATCTACCTGCAAACAAAAAAAAATACATCCGATTATAAGCCTCCCGGATGTGATTGCCCCTCTAACTTCTTTTCAGTTATTGTATTGAAATGAATTCGATTTATTATGACGTTTTGAAGCTCCATTACTGAAACCAGTAAGTGCAGAACGACCCAGAACGTGTTTTCGTCAGCGCGTATTTTTGTTTGCGAGGAGCTTTTGAATTATTAAAGCTTTAGTAAGAAGAAAAAGGGAAAACAAAGGGAATTTCCCCAATTTTTTTTTTAGAAAGAACGGCCTGGTTGTAAAAATTTATATGGTTGCTGGGCAGACACCTAAATCAATTACGTGCACTGCATTCGAAAAACAAATCATTTTGGCTCCATAGTTCCAGATGCAATATAAAAAAATGGAATTTAGAAATAATCTCCTGGTAAATTGAGATTTAGGTTACTTTATCATATTGAGCACGTTCATTGTAATCGGAAAACTATAGCGTCAAAATTAAATATTCTCGTAACGTGTATACCTTGTGAACTGTTTGCTTTGAAAATTTAACTTATCTTTCATTTTAGGATCAAAAAGGACCACGAACTTTGTGACAGAATTTAGCATCACAAACAAGAAATTTTCGCCTGAACTTTCAGACAAGACATCATCGCTCTTTAAAACAGATGCTGCTACTTTAGAAGGCGAGGTAAGAACAAGATGCTATCTTACATTACTTCCCGTACGTTATGTTGTATATGCTAGGCTATGCTACCTAATGTGTTTTTGTGACCATATGAAATGTAATGTAATGCTTCGTCAACCTATGTTAGTTATCATAGCTACACAGTTTGTGGAGATTTTTATTTGCATTTTTTTCAGATGGAAGAGGCATTACAGTTTTCAAAATTAGGAAAATTCTTTGTAGATGCAAAAGTTATTGAATTTAGGTATGTATATATGTATGTCATAATATAATGGGTGGCGGAATGTAGTTCCAGACTTCAGAGGCTATACATAGTTTTATTGCTGTAGCTCTGTTTCGTATGGCCTAAGCTCTACCTATACACCTCCTTTAAACCAACGACTTACATTAGATGCCACCCGTTAGTGTTAGGTCTCTGATTCACAAGATTCAGGATGAGGCTGTATTATAATGAGTCAGCGGTAATGATGATGATAGTGGTGGTGATTCAGTGGTGGATCCAGCCCTTCAGATAAGGGGTGGGGTGGGGGGGGGGGGCATCATCCAGACTCTGAGATAAGGGTGGAGGGGAGGCAGTCTCAAAAAAAATTTGTTTGGCTCTTTGGGCCTCAGTTTGGTCTAAAAATAAGGGGGGGCGCGGACTCCCCTGGCCCCTCCCATGGATCCGCCACTGTGATCATGCAGATGATGATGGCGTTGATGGTGGTGGTGACGGTGGTTGTGATGATGGTGATGGTGGCGGTGATAATGGTGTTGATTATGATGACGATGGTGGTGATGATGATGATGATGATAATGATGATGATGATGATGGTGGTGGTAGTGGTGTTGGTGGTGGTGATAGTGTTGATGGTAGTGATGGTGGTAGTGGTGGTGAAGATGGTGATGATGATGATGATAACGATAATGGTGGTGGTTGTGGTGATAGTGTTGGTGATGATGGGAGTGATCATAACATTAGTGATCATAAGATGGTTATAGCGTTGTAATGGTTGTGATGGTAGGTATGTAGGTAGGATAAAGGCTCGCTACGGCCAGTAAGGCCCATAAGGCCGTCAGTTATCCTGGTTTCAGTAGCATAAAGCACGACATACTGCCAGGGTTACCCCCCGCAGTATGTTGTTTCTACCCGTTTACACACCTGGGTTAAGTGAGGTAAACTTGTCTCTGGAAACAATAGGATTACAATATGTTAATCACTAAACAAACACGCCTCCACGGTAGGAGCATCATTTACAGTACACTGCTCGGGAGTTTCGCTTGCATGAAATGTATGTTCTCCCGGAGCAAAGTCAGTGACAATTTTCTGATTTTAATTAAAAGGACAAACGCGCATGCGTTGCTTAAATTTCTTTTTTTGTGTTTCCTCTGATCTCCCATAAACTTTCCTCTTAGAGAAGGGAGTGTTGTCACGAGCATGCTTATTAAAGTAGACATGCAGGCCAAAGTTGATCATCAGAGCCTTTTTGACATCATGAATGACACTCTGGGTAGTGGAACATTGGGACAATATCAAGTGGATCCAAGATCAATTGCTTTAAAAGGTGAATTCTTGGCTCATAAATTAGTAATTGAAAACGTAATGATTATTCACAATTAAAACGCTAGGTCGTCATTTCGCATATATTGTTTGCTATACTATTTTTTTCGCTTAATTAGCTAAGGTGCTGCCACCTGAAAAAAGGACATCAGAAAAGAGTATCATTTCACTGTTATCTTTTTCCCACTGGCATATTTTCTTATCCTCTGCCTTTGTTATTTTTTATTTGTCAAAAGTTTCCTTGTGTGTGTGTGTGTGTGTGTGTGTGTGTTTTTTTTTTTAATCAGACTATGATGAATGTAAAGATCCGGGGCGGAATGATTGTCACAAGAAAGCAAAATGTACCAACACCGAGGGTTCGTACAATTGCACCTGTATCGATGGTTACGTTGGAAATGGCACTCTTTGTCAAGGTATGGTCGCTATTTTGTTGTTTGCTTCGCTGATCGTCACTATGTGGTGTTTGCTATCGGGGAGAGGGGTGAAGAGAACCGAGAACTAATGGTAAGGGTAAATATTAATAGAAAGGAGCTGTGTCATAAAATTTACAAAATTCAAACAGTGGTAACCGTCACCAAACTGAGTGAACTATAAAAATAGCTGCTCAAAATATGAAAAGAAGGTATAACTAACACAGCTAACACAAAAAGGAGAAACGGATGGCTGGTTTTATGCTGCGTGCGTTTACCTACCTTGTTGCATGTTGTTACATGTTGTTGCATGTTGTTGCGTGTTGTTGCGTGTTGTTGCGTGTTGTTGCATGTTGTTGGATGTTGTTGGATGCTGTTGCTTGTTGTTGCGTGTTGTTGCGTGTTGTTGGGTGTTGTTGCGCAAAGTTTGAAACTGGTCAAACTTTTAGCACCGTGCAAACGGGTGCAACATTGTTGGCCAACAAGTCCCAGCGTTGTTGGGAGTTGTCGCGTCCGTTTGCACGTAACTTGAAACAGCTCGAACACACTTTTTAAGTGACGTTTTTGTAGCTTTCGCCGCCGTTGTTGCTTAATCTCCCCATTGATAACAAAATGAACTGTGCAAACGTGACTTTACTTTTTTTGATGTCTTTTATAGGCTCAAACACAATTTCTCTTTCGTGTCTTTCTTGTTTTTTAGCTCCACCCTCCATTGATTACACTGATCAACCATTAGTATCCGCTACTAAGGAAAACGTGACTCTCACATGTCACGCAAGTGGTCTTCCTGAACCGACTTTCACATGGATAACCCCTGATGGAACTCTAGTTAACGCCACAGCACCGGTTCGCAAGGTCGCGGAAAAACTTGACGACGACAGTGAAGTATTTACTGGGAAAGAGCTCCAAGAGGATGGCTCTCTTTTGGTTTACTACACTCGTGTCGATGACCAAGGCTTCTATAAGTGTGTCGCGACCAATGATTTGGGGCAAGCAGTAGGGAATGTCAGTCTGACCGTAAGAGAAGGTAAGGTTCTCTTTTGTTTGCGTCTTTAGGGACCGAAACGTATAATGTGACAAATTTAATATTTATACTTGGCCAATGATATGTATTGATAAATCTATTCACCATTGGCACATCTCCCATAATACACCCTGTTTGCGCCCCAAACTTTCGTTTATATTTCTCCTGGGTATTACATTACAGTCGTCTCAAGAAAAATTGAAGACAATGGTTATGCAAAATTTTGGGGGGCAACCAAGGTGTATTGTTGAGCGTTGTCACTCACAACGTATCTATGCAAATTTATGGGAACGTAAGAAAGCGTTTACACAAGAAAAGAGTTCAACTCCCACAGGACTGGTTTGCAACACCAACATGGCCGCCGTTTTATTGTTTTGGAACACCGATATGGCCGTCGTGATGGAAATTTTTTCCCAACAGTGCGTGCTCTTATTGGATACTACGAGTTCACATGACATCTAACAGTGACGCTGTTTCCCGCCAAAATCTCTGAGCTGGCAACATTGCAAAATCTATGCCGTCAGAGGGTAACAGCTGTTACCCGTGAATGTTGACCGCTCGCGAGATTTATTTTCATAAATTTGTACACGAAGAAGTTATTCTTCGTGGACTGTATAACAAATCATTCTAAGACCTCGGAATAATGTACATGATAATGCATGATTATATTATGTCTCAAATGAAATAATTCTTAAACACATACGAAGAATTATATCGAACACGAGAAACAGCTTTCCATTTCTCATCAAACACATAAAAGAGAAACATCGGACAAACACGTCGTCTTGTAAAATTTTCTGAAGTATTTTTCACTCTGAGAAATAATGTTTATTTCACCATTTTATCTCCAGACATTTTGGAAGTAAGTGCTGTCGTTACTCTTGAAGAAAAAGTATTTGATGAGGAACTGGAGAATAAGACTTCTCCCAAATATCAAGAACTGGAGAGAAACGTCAAACAAGAGGTGAAGAATTGAAAACTACTTTATTTCTTAGTGTCGCTCCATGTGAGGTATAATCCAAGACAGTCTTGTATTCTGGATACCACGTTGTGGATTCTGGACTATAGGTAGTGGATTCCGGATTATAGGTAGTGGATTCCGGATTATAGTAGTGGATTCCGGATTATAGCTAGTGGATTCCAGACTCCGGACTATAGGTAGTGGATTCCGGATTCCTGGGAAGTGGAACTTGGACTCCGGATTACAATAGTTAGCGGGATTTCGGGTTCCTTGAGCTGAATTCCCAGTTCTGGATTCCACAAGCAAAATTTGTAGGATTGTGAATTCCTGATTACTTTACAGGATGGGGACTCAGTTACCTGTATTCAAGCCTCTTTTTACTGTACTGTACAGTAATTACCTTTGGTGTATTTGTTTCTTTAGTAAGTTGTTCTCTTTCTTTGCAGCTCACCGTTTTGTTTCAAAATATTACAGGATTTCTAAGAGTTGACATCCTTGGCTTTTAGTAAGTAAATCTGATTGGTGTCTTTTAGATTTAACACTGACGTACAACGTGGGAGGGGGTGGCGCACAAGGGGCTGGGGAAAGGTTAACTTCCACCCATCTCCCCCCCCCCCCCCCCCTGCTGCCCTGTGGATTTTGCTTTGTTATGATTGCCATCTTAGAAAAAGGTTAAAAAAACCCATATTCAGTAAAATAAAGTAGAAAATAAAAGTATTTTTCTTCCTTACGTTTTACAGTGTTCCAAAAGCCAACATTTTGCTGTTGTTGCTACTACTAAAAAGGCTACAAACTCGTATTTTTTTGCTGCTAAATGACTCTACCTCATTCGGGCGTCCTATCTCCTGATCAACACAACCGACTGTCGACTAGCTATCGAGGAGAAGAGGTTCCGACTCAGCAAAATCCGATAAAAACCTTTAGTGTCTTTTTCTTTCAGCAACGGCAACGTTAAAGTACGTTTTCGAGTGGTTGTGAAGGTGGACAAGCAGGAGGAGAAACCCGCTGAAGTGGTAACTAAAGTTGGGGAAACTCTCCGAGATAATGTTAAAAAAGGTAAAATCGGGAACCTTAAAGTGAAGGAAACTTTGGAAATGGAAGGTAATGTGTTCGTTCTTTTCTTCTGTTCCATAACTAGCCTTTATTATGACCTAATTAACAATTAGCGGATAACACCCTCCGAGATCTCAATAATTCTTCATATGATACGAAAGTCGAATTCAATAATTGTTTTAATTATTCATTCAAAATAATTCCTAGTTAAAAACAGAGCTGAAGCATGCTTACTTCCATCGATGTTAAGTTCATCTTCGATAATGCACAGTTAGGGTTGTTCAGCTCCGCAAATATGCTCCAAATATCAGATGTCACCCTTCGAGTTGTCTTCTTGCTGTTCTTGTCCTGTTTTTAACTATTATTTCGCCTAGTTCTTACTCTTGAAATGAGTGAAATGTCCGCCATTTTTGTTTTCACAACCAAAACAACTCAACCTCATCCCCAGGTCTTCTCGGTTAACGGTGCATTAACCTGCAAGAAGGCTGCACTTTTGACGTCATCGGTTCATTAGACGCAAAATTCTTCCAAATTTGGTCATCAGTAACTGATTATGGTGAATTATGCGTGTGCTTTTGACCAATCAGAATCGGGGAATTATTTTGAATGAATAATAATTTCTGTTCACCAGTTACTTAGTTTTTTTTTTAAGAAAATTGTACTGCGCCTGAGCCTGAAGTAATTTAACCCCGGTTAGTAACGTCTGCAAAGCAGCACTGATATCCTTGTTCAGGGCCCTCAACGGTCTCAGCGAGCTACCGGAAATGCGTTTCAAATTTCCCTTCAATCTAATTGGAAAATCGACAATGGCTTTTTAACAGGCCAATCATGGAGTGTTCTCAAATCCTAGTACACAGGTGGAGGCGTAGAACAAGGATTTTAGCGTTGTTTCGCAGACAGACTTAACCAGAGTTAGTTTCGTTCGTGGCGCAGGCGACTGTGCCTTATCTTTGGTCAATATTAACTAATAGATCTTTCCACAATTTGCAAGGTCTGTATGATGTCACTATGTCCCTTCTTTTCAGGATGTATGTATTTTACCTACCCCTCCCCTAAGCCAACATTAACACTTCTCACAGAGGGCAAAATGATGGCTTAGGGGAGGGGTAGGTGGACATTTTCCCACAAACGTTAAACGATCCTATTTTTTTCTTCTTATTGTTGACTTTGTGAAAGCATCGTTGAGTATTTTTCTGTGGTGGGGTGGTTGGGGGAGTGGGTAGCAAGAGGGTAGCAACAGTGGTGGGGTGGTTGGGGGAGCGGGTTTATTGTTTTGTTTGCCATAAATTCTACAAATCAAATAAAATCTAATTATTTAAACTCTCATGGCGAGGAAGCCCAAAGAGAAGCCACCGGCTTATAAGGAATGGGCTCCCTCAGTTAGATAATTAGAACAAAATATTATCATAATTACACATGGGGAAATCAATGGCAGAGATACAGTAAATCTTAAAATAAATATATTAGATAGTGGAACTAATCATAGTTCTAGGCTAAAAAAAGCGAAATTACAAAAAGAAAAAAAAATGAAAATAAAAGAGCAAAGGTAAAAAAAAAATACAAAAATATGTATATATAAATTACTATTTTTGATAAGAGGAATGCTTTCAGCTTACAGCAAAAGGAAACGGTACTTGTTGCATTTCGAATTTCAAAACTAAGAGAGTTATTTAATAAGTTATTTAGTAAATTTAGGAGCAAGAGGTTTTGGGTAGCAAGAGGGCAGAACAGTGGTGGGGTGGTTGGGGGAGTGGGTAGCAAGAGGGCAGCAACAGTGGTGGGGTGGTTGAGTGAGTGAGTAGGAAGGGGCAGCAAGAGAATTGTGCAGTTTTGGGATCACTCCTCTCCCCCAGGGTGGCCCCTGTTCAAGAGGCGACGCATGTTGTAGGTTATCGCCTTGCTCCAACAGGTATGCTCCCGCTGCTCCATTTTTCTCCTTTCCTCAAAGATCAAAATTACCCAATTGCAGTTGGATAGAGGATGTATGGTAGACAAAGCACCACCAAATAATTGTGATATCGCCAAATTAATGAATATTTATTACAGTGAAGTAATAGCTCTCAGAAGCGGAAATGCTCAGGAAGCAAAGAAGGTGTCCAGAGGACAATCCCCTTATTAGAATGTATGTTAAAAGAGTGTATAATGTATTAATTTTACTGACGTGTGCATAATTATTCTTTTGTTTTAGAAGTTCCTCCTCCTCCAGTTAACGTCCAGTACAGTGACGTCAAACAAACGGAGGCTCGTATCACGTGGTCACATCCTGAACTATACGAAGAGTACGCCATTAGTAGTTATTCGCTGCAGTTTAAAAAGTTTGGAACAAAAACATGGACACAGTTTGCAGACACTCGGGGAGACAACCACAGGCTTACCAACCTTCAACAAGGCACTCCTTACATAGTGCGACTCAAATCCGTAAACAAGTTTGGAAGAGGAGATCCCAGCGAGACCTTGGAATTACAAACAGAAAGTAGGATCAGTGTGTTGTTGCTTTTACTGTCTTGAATTAGAGGGTAGACTGCAAAACAGTCATTTTTTTTCTCTATTCACAGTCTCATGTTCCATTTTCACCATCGCTTCAGGCCTTTCGTTAGACCGCTTGCTTATTCTTGACCTACACACAAATACAGGCTGCCTTGCGAATGCCTTGCAGTCAAATAAAATGGTTGATAATTTAATGAGGAATAATGTAAAAGTAGGAAGCGGTACAAAGTAGAATGGCGTTTTTATTTCGGAAGACATCGCAAATATAACGTTAGTGTGTGAGGTGAAGAAGGGATGGCTAAAAGCGGGGACATTTACAAACGTCAGACATGTTTACTGAGTTCCGTAGAGTTCCTGTGTTTTGAGTGACGGAATGATGCAGTGTGGTTTCTGTACCTAGTTTTGAAGGCGTTTTCTGTGAGTCCGATGTATGTTTCAGAAGTGTTAATAGGGAACTTAAGATGGAGGCGTTTTCGGGGCGACGGCGACAGCCGTCGCTTCCCGTCAAAAATCGAACATTAATTAAGATCGCAGCTCAGAAGGACGGCGCCCTTAATTAGAAGAATACCGACGAGGAAAATATGGCTTCACATAAAGAATTACGAGAATAAATATTTGCTATGCAGACAACATGTATCGGATGAAGAGTTTCTCGTTTTGTGGGAAAATTATGAGTCCAAAAATCCCGATTTTCCTCGGGACAATTACGATCCGTTCACGCTAAGAAACATGCGGGATGCAGCTGAGTGCAAGGCAGAATTTCGTGTTGAAAAAAAAAAATTATCTCCACAGGCTTGCCGAAGCCTTGCAAATTCCAGGAACATTAAAATGCTACCAAGGAACCGTATTCTTAGTTTGGTATTGAAATAATTCCCGGGAAATACTTGCATGCAACAACAAAACAACGGCAACAACTTTATTTCATTATTCCCAAGTTATTGAGCTATTTTGAAAAAATAGCTCATATGTCAGTGGTGTGAGCGTATGTATCTTTGTGGCTTTGTATCTTTGTAACTTTGTATGTTCGGATGTTTGTTGCAAGAGCCAATAAGGTTGAAGGTACTATGAGTTGATGCTAAGGAACCAATGAGATCTTGGCATCTACTTAAAAATCACATCGCTAAAGGTCGAACAAGGGCACTTTAAGACCGCCATCTTGATTCTTTACAATTTGTTCGTCTTTTATTACGGCTACAGGTGTTTGGAAACATTATATTAAATATCTTCATGATTCAAACGCTGCGTACAGTGATGCAGCTGTTTAAGGGTTCATATTTTAGTGTGGATGCTACTTCAAGACATTTCTGACCGAATTCGGCTATCGCGAACGGTACCACGCACGTATTTATGAGTTGTGTTTCACCTGCTTCAAGGTAGAGTATAAACGATCATATATTTTCAAAGCTCTTCCAGTGAAGCAATAATTGATATTTAGATATGGACTTTAATTCGAAAGTATGCGGCCTATAAAATGTGGTTTTAGAAGTTTGAAAAGCAGCTTATTTTTTTAAAAGCTGTAGCGAGTATTGTTAATCCTGTAAACAGCTGTAGAAATATTATTCTCTCGCTTACAAAGTTCAACAGACCTTTTTCGTTCCGGCAAAACAACAACAAAAAGGAATAATAAGTGAACAACATGATACATCCTTCCTGCATACTAAGCATTATAGTTATTGAAACGTATTTTATTTAGTAAAGATGCGTATAAACTTAAGTAGAAACAGTAGCGTTAGGGAATAAAATTGGAAGAAGCTAGTTGACACAATAATTAGGTACTGCTTTATTGAGTGGAGTAACATGACATGAGCAGAGATATATTTCGGCAGTTTGATAATTTTCTTGGTAGTTAATAAATGTTAGGCTATCAACCTTGACGTTGCATGAAACATAATTGAATGAATGATTTTCCAGTAATCGGAGACTTAGTTATGCGCACAGGATTATGGGATCGCCAGGGGGCAAACATTGCAAGTCGCTACAAAGAAATGTATGGCATGGAGCTGTTTCTCCGTTTAAAAGCAGTGTCTTTGGACAGAGAATGCCGCATTTTGCCGTGATTTTATGAGAAGCGGAGGTGACTAATGTTGGTGCGTTGATTATAAGTTTTTTTGTGGGATCAATGCGATGAAATCTATCGTTAAACACTCTTTCTTGCGAAAGGTCCGGACTGTGAAATTTACTGAATGGTCTCGAAATATATAGTACTAACTTACCAGGTATAAATGAGCGGGGAATGTGGACTCATTTATTAAGCCTTTCCAGTTGTAAGTACATGTGCTGATATTTACAACGAGTGTAATTACGTTCGGCTCGGCGGCGATCACAACGCTGTGCCAGTTTGTGACAACGATCGAAGGTAAGCTTAGGTATTGTCGAATTTGATATGTATTATCTTTAAAAGCAAAAACATCTTCCCCACATTGGTATATTCATTCCTTCTAGCCAAAAAAACACAAGGGAATGTTTTGTCATGATTCAGAGCACCAATGAGTTCTAATGCCTTTTCCGATCATTTTGAGGGAAGATATATAGAATCTCTGAATTTCGCACATCAACTTGGTATTTATTTACACACTCACTGCTTTTGTATCGGAAATCTTACTCGTTCGTACGATTTCTGCCTCATCTATTAATGGTTAAATACCATGTACTTTCCATGAAATATTTCGTAGATGTTACTTTGTTTATACCAAAGTAAAGGAGGATTTTTTATTTTTATGGCCACGTCCTACGATTGTTCAGCGTCATAACCCGCACAGAGCTGATCGCGGCCGAGCGTAGTTGCACTCGTTGTAAATATCACGACACTAAAAACTAAAAAGCTTAAATGAGCCAATCCCCCTACATGTATACCTAAATTTGCAGTATATATTTCGAGACCTCTTCTTCATGTAGATCACTGTGTAAATTCAGTAAACATAAATTTCACATTCAACCTCACGCAAGGAGTGTTTATCGATAGAAGTTATCGCATTAATCACACAGAAACTTGAAATTTCAACGCACCAACATTAGTCACCTCCGTTTCTCATAAAATCACGGCAAAGTGCGGCATTCTATGCCCAAAGACACTGCTTTTAACGGAGAAACAACTCCACGCCATACAATTCTTTGTAGCGACTCGCAATGTTTGCCCCCTGGCGATCCCAAAATCCTGTGCGCAAAACATGAGTATCCGATTACTGGAAAATCATTCATTGCAGATGTTGTAATAAGGCCGAGGTGATTTCTTAAAATCGCTTGAGAAAATTTTGTAGTGAACAATTTGCGTTTTTTTTAAGTACGAATTGTAAAAGGGCCAAAGACCAACATCTTCACATGCAAATCGTGTGCATGAGTTATTTTTATAATTCTGTTTACTCGATTACTGTGTGATAACTCGAATCCCCTCACGTACGAACCACGGAAGGGGCAAAGTCCAACACTTTCACGTGCCATCTGTGTGACTGTACATCTCATGCAGATTGGCTTTTCACAATAGTAATAGTGACTTGAACGTATAAAGACCTGTTTCGTTTAGTAACCAATGCCCTAAAAAAGGCTCTTGTCTTTTAAGAAGCAATAGCTTTTAAAACATGAAGAAATAAGTTGTTGGAGTTAAAGACTGTCTCACAAATGTTAATAAATGTTAGGTTATCAACCTTGACGTTGCATGAAACATAATTTAATTGCAGATGTTGTAATGAAGCCGAGGTGATTTCTTAAAATCGCTTGAGAAAATTTTGTAGTAAACAATTTGCCTTTTTTTTAACGTACGAATTGTAAAAGGGCCAAAGACCAACATCTTCACGTGCAAATTGTGTGCAAGAGTTATTTTTATAATTCTGTTTACTAGTTTATTGTGTGATAACTCGAGTTCCCTCACGTACGAACCACGAAAGGGGACAAAGTCCAACACTTTCACGTGCCAGCTGTGTGACTGTACATCTCATGCAGATTGGCTTTTCACAATGATAAATAGTAACTTTGACGTATGAAGACCTGTTTCGTTTTGTAACCAATGCCTTAATAAAGGCTCTTGCCTTTTAAGAAGCAATAGCTTTTAAAACATGAGGAAATAAGTTGTCGGAGTTAAAGACTGTTTCACTGAGTAGAATCGCACGTGAAAACCTCGTGAATTATGATGACGCAACCATCTACCTCAATGATAAAAATCCTGGTATTTCGTAAGTATTCAGTATTCGATGAGTCACATTTTGGCTTAAGAAACTCCGAGGAAACCTTAGAGTTTTCCTTCTAATCAACGTTTGGTGAGTAGAAATTTATTTTACTTTAGCAATTTGTTTAACTTGCACCAGATGTAACTGGGAAAGACAGAGGAAAGTGAATACATAGGTTGAGGATCGACTCAGCTGAGCGTTTCGCGTTTTCATTTATGTAGCGCAATACCCAATTTCGCACAAAAACCAAATCTACATTTAGGGTGAAAAAGGTAGATTCATCACTCTTGGTAAGGTTACACCGAAGTATTATAGTTACACTGAAGCATTCAAAATAGCTCATGCACGTTGAACGTGCCTATGTTTTAGTACATGGTATTACCTACTATTCTATATAATTTTCAATGCGTTTCGTTTATACGACGATATTCTAACGAAAAGAGCGAACCAAAAACACACAATTAACATATCGGAGTTCATATTTTTTGTCTGGATACTTTTATTTGGCTCGTAGGACAATTTTGTCCATGTCAAGCTCACTTACGGTTGGCTGTTTGCCAAGTTGGATCTTGACCCTGTGACATGAAAACACAGAAACATTCAAAGATGTAAGTTTAGATAACACAGCTTGGAAATCGAGCTTGAAATGTGCCTCAAAGAAAACAAGGACAATTTAAGAACGATAATCTGCAAAATTTTGAAATGGAAGTTAAATACTCACGTTTTCGCCACAACGCCAAACAGCCCAGTTTCACGTCGCCGACGGGACCACGACGGCAAGGTGGTAAGTAGGAGCATGCGCAATATCCAACAAATGATGATGTCACGTCCGGTTGAAGTTGCCGTCGCCCCGAAAACAGCCTGCTTAAGATCCGACGACGGCAGACGTCTGTGACGGCGAGCGGAAGTGAAATTACTGCTAGAAAGACTTCCGGCTGCCGTCGTTGCAAAGTTTCCCGCCGTAGCGGCCTTGTCTGTGACGTGAAGAAGGCCATTTTGCCGTCGCGTGTAAAACGTGAGTAAACTTGATCAAAATAATGCCATTTAAACACATTTTGAGCGAAATTCTTTAGTACTGTTGACAGTTTATTCTCAGTAGACCATTTTTGTCGAATTTCTAAGCGACTTAAACGATTTGAACACGGTATTTAAATTAAATTTGTTTGCCCTCTCTAAACAGTTTGACTCGTTAATCGCCATGGACTCGCGATCGGTCAACTCGACAAAGAAAGCAACCCAGTAAGGTTTACAAGTTTTTTCTTGTGTTTGTTGCTGTGTTTATTAACAATTATGACATCGTAGACTTGTTTTGGCATTAAATTGAGGTCCAATGGATTATGTCACTCATCTTTTCGTCAAGCCTCTCGGGGTCAAAATGTTCGTAATTCTGGTAGGGAAAATCCGGATTTTTAGATCTGTTGACATCATACAACAGTAAAAATTCATCTTCTGAAATGTCGCTATCATCGAAACTTGTCAGTAACAATTCACGAACCTTTCTAAAAGTAGTCATCACTCTTGTATTTATTTCTAAACTTCAACAGGAAAAGGCGCTACAACAACCCGCCGTCGCGCGAGCTTTCTTAATGCTATTTTTCGCGCCATTGCGACGGCGACCTCACCCCAAACCCCCTCGACCAAGTCTGCCGTCGCAGAATCTCGCCGTCGTCGGATCTTAAGCTCACTAACGTCTCTATCTTAAGTTCCCTATTGTCGTTACGTTTGACGGTTGCTTGGTAGATAACTGATGATTGAAGGCTTGGGCGGGAAGATGAGAGACCCTGGGAACGAGGTTGCAAAGAGAAATTTTTAATTATCTGTCGTCCCGATCTATCATCACTTAACAAACGTAACGAACTTGTATCTTCTTGCCGCCACAGAAACAACGCGTTGCTACGTAACAATTTAAATTTAAATTTTCCCCAACATTGTAATCTCAAAGTAGATAGTCGATGGTTATGAATGTTCTTATCTATAAAATCCCCTGAAGAGTGAGCGATCACGAAAAAGGCTTGTCGGGATGAAAGTGTATTTTTTTTTTCCTATTTCCAATATTTATATAATATTTATATACACCCGTTTTCAAAAAGGTTTTCATATAGAGAGATATATAGATAGATATATATACTTTTGTTTCTTGCACGTGCGCCCGTGTGCATTTGTCACTTGTTATTGTCCAACTTGTGAAAAACTCGGTTCACGATAAATTTTTTCTTCGTCGGGTTTTTTGTTCCAATTTGAAAAGAACATGTCGTTTTGAGTTTTTTGTTTTCTTAGAAAAATGCATGCGCCCTGCGATACAAATTTGCAATGGCGAATTATATAGCAGATTTTGGAAATGAGGAAAACATCCCGCGAAGCAGCCGATCCGCGAGTTATACGGCGTCACCGAATTGGTAGGGCAAATGCCATGGCATCTGTAGCAAGTGACGAGTCATTTTTATTGATGGAGTGTATTAAAAAATGTGCTGTCCAGGAACGTGCTTAAGAGAAACTGTAAACTAACTTGAAAGCATTTGTGGCCGAGATTTTATTCTGTCTTTAATGAGACTTTGCCTTACTGGCCGTGATTTTACACGAAAAAAGGTGAGACATTAAGATATATCACCAGCTCATCATGGTTATGATAAAGTCTGCTTCTATGAACCTCGTCAACGTCTTAGTCCGTTTTAATCAACTGCTATAATATTGTTGCTCCTTCCCACACATCCAATATGGACATCCACTGTCACATCTTCTTTCTCAGCGGTTTCGAAAACACATT
>NC_133212.1:22641087-22651087 GCF_958299795.1 Porites lutea
GGGAAGGAAGGTTCGTCCCATGTAAGGGAATTTCAGACAATCTTCAATTTGGACTCTGGATTCCACGCCATGGATTCTGGATTCCAGGTACTGGATTCCGGTTGATTCTTTGTCAGTGGTACTTGGATTCCGGATTCCAATCGTAAGTGGAATTCCGGATTCCTTGAGCTGTATTCCGGATTTCACAAGAAAAGTTTTCCCAGATTCCGGAATTCGGATTCCCTTACTGACATGGGACAAGAAGGTGACCGGGAATACGAATCAGACCAGCTCACTTGACTATGTCACAAATTGAAAGAAAACTACGGAAAAGAATTAAAATATACTGAAGGAGACAGTAAAGGGAAGAAGTACAGGGAGAAAATCCACGTCGAGATTTTGAGTCACATGCCTTATATAAAATTACTCTTCGTGAATTTCGAGCGAGTTGGCGCTCATCATAATGAAATTAAAAGTGCGCTTATACATGCTCTCAAGTGCTTAATTTATATTTACACTCAAAATTAGATTACCTAAAAACCATTATTAAGAAACTCTGTATTTCTAAAAACAAATTATATTCCTTTCAGAATCCCTGCACACTCCAAATGGGCTACAGAAGAACCATTCCCTTACATATATCCTGTCAGTTGTTGGAGGTGTAATGGCTCTCTGTTGTCTCGTGATAGCCATACTTCTTTACCGAAGAAGAACCCAGAAGAGAAGATATCAGAAATGCAAGTTGCTTTCATTGTTATTGTTTTCGAACTTGTAGAGCTTGTTATAAATAGTTGAATGTACATGTAACTTGGAAATAGTTAAACAATACTCATGCGAGCAATGGCTCCAGTAACTAAAAAATTGCTTCATGTTGTTAAGACGTCAAATGTGAGTGAACATGCTGATTTTCAATGCTATAATTTCCTCCTCATCGCGCTAAACTTACACACGTCTTAATTAGTCTTGGATGTTTTTGTTTTTGTTTTTTTTTTTCATTTCTTTCATGTTCTTAAGGCGTTTGTACCCAGTCCCTGCTCGTTAGGACATGGCTTAAAGAATCGAAGTTACTGTTCACTCAGGACTCACTCAGTTCAAATTGTTCATCCATTCAATATAACTTTTATCTTTTTTATACTATCAGTTCAGTTTGAATTAAAAGACAGAGAAGACTTTCAGTATGACATCTTCGTTACCTTCAGCACCCTCGACTATCCCTGGGTCCGAGACAACCTCGTACCTTTGCTGGAGAGAAAGCAAATCAACTACTGCATTCACAGCCGCGACTTTGTAATTGGAAAAGCGATCCTGGAGAACATGGCGGACAGCGTGTACAACAGCCGATAGGTGCTTGCTGTCATTTCAGAAAACTATCTGGCTAGCAAATTCTGCCGTCAGGAATTAGATATGGCTTTGTACCGCTCGGTTAGTGTGGGGCCCAATCCCTCACTTTTGTTGATTCGTGTGGATGATGTGGACAAGAAAAAGTTACCTAAGTCGTTACAAAAGCTGACCTTCCTAGATTATGCAAGTGCTATGGAAAGAAACAAGTGGGAGGAAAGATTGTTGAAACACATTGACATTAGTTTTGTCGCCGGAGAAAGATGAAAATCTTCTGGCAAGTGAAATTTCTACTAGCGTGTAGCTTATATTTTGGTGTTGTACTATGACAGGAGCCGCACACCTACATGTAGACCCACCTTAAATAAAACTTTTGTATGTCCTTCACTCCGAAAATGGAATATTTCAAGAAGTGCACGTTATGAGATGTTTTCCATACGGGTATTTAACAATTTTTTCCTGATAGACTCTTAAAGTTTAATCAATAAATTTCCAAGGAGAGCGGCGTGCGCGTGATCTTGATAGGCCAGAAGTTGAGTGAATACTATAGGAATTGTACTCAAAAGACAGAAAAGAAGACGGAAAGGACAGTCTTTTAGTTAAGATTTAGTAGCATTTCATGATTTAGTGGCTTCAGCTTCCGAATTAAAGTAACGCTATTTGCCTGAGTTGAAAAATTTATGTCCCATTTAGAAAGTAGGATGTAGAAACAAGAATATATTTGCTTGTTTCTTTGCTCATGTTATCCCTACTCTTTTTTATGAACTTGCAAAAGGTACCCCTTATATATAGATCATTATGGGGAGTATTGCCTGGGAAAGAACATCAAACAACAACAACTTAACTTTATTTCTCTTGTAGACAAGAACTTGCAAGAATATACAAGCAGTATAAATATCATAAACAAAATTTAATTTATAAAATAACTAAGATAGTACGCGCGGTCTGATTGGCTGAGAGGAGTGTTTGCATGAGAGTTTGTAAACATGGTTGTGGCGTCAAGATGTTTTGCTTTTCGCGCGCTAATCACGCAAGCACGAATTTGAAAAAGTTTTCAAGTTCAAAACTCGACAAATTTACTTTATTTACCCATTCCTTCGTCGGCTGAATCTTGGAAAACCGTTACAAAGAAAGTTTGTCATTTTTTTTTCGCTTAAGCTGACATTTTAAGCGAGAAAAGTCTGTATTTTGGAAAGCATCTTTTGACAAAACAAGAACTGATTCCCGGCGTGGACAAGACTTTACGACTGGTAAGAATTTCTCTTTTAATCAGTTTCAAACAAAGAGTTTTGCGTTTTTCCTCGGGAAATTTATTTTATAAAAGCAAAAGAAAACTTTTTTCCTGTGTTTGCATAGCCTGATATAAACACTCGAGGCGTTGGGAGAATTCGAGACAGTTATGCAAACTCTCGACTTTGTCTCGGGTTTGCATAACTGTCTCGAATTCTCCCAACCCCTCTGGTGTTTATATCAGGCTATGCAAACTCGGAAAACGTTTTCTCTTGCTTAATTAATAAACACAACTTTATTAAAAAAATTACCCAATAAAAGATTACAGTATAGAGTGTTTTCACATGACGTCACGGCGGCCATATTGGTGTCCCAAAACAATGAAATGGCGGCCATGTTGGTGTCCCAAATCAATCCTCTGGGAGTTGAACTCTTTTCTTATGCAACTTGAACGCTTTCTTTTGTTCCAATAAATTTCTACAGATGCTGGCCACGTGAGTGAAAGCACTCTTTTCAAGCATTGATAAAAGTTATTACAAATTCACTGATATAAATCCCTAGGTTTGGGTTGAAACTGTTCCCTACAGTGCTTAAAAAGAAATCAAATTGAATTAAATAACAAAACTAAATTAATAAGATACATACAACCGTTGAACACCAAAAAAATGACAGTGAAGATAATGAAAGTAGTTGGTGGGGTGACCAACTTGATGCTGTAGATATAGAGTTGCATCTTCTTCCGTGTCCAAATATTAATAAACGTTACGTCAATCTATAATCCGCTTAAACTATCAATCAGACAGTGATCGAGTAACAAAGTGACAGGAAGAAGAAACGGCGGAAGTACCGGCCCTGTCTCAGAAATTTTCTTTTTTTGTTGCTCGCTGAAGTGTCACCCTCCCATGGCTAAACTCCGTTTAAGGCCTGAAGGATAATGAAGCCTCTGGGACCAATGTAAGTGGTAAGTTATTTTAATTTCTTTTTAGTTTTTTCTTTAAGTTCATTTTAGTTTGTTTAGTTATTTCTTAAAAGATAAGATCAGGTCTGGAACTGAGGGCATAGACCATGCTAAAGCGATGACATGTATTATGAATTGAGGCGTGACTGCGGAGACAACAATTGATGTTGGGTGAGTCCTCAATAACTCCTGATTTACAATCGAACCATATTTATTTACGACGAAAATCTACATATCGTCGGTTATTATTGCGTGATTTCTTGTTTTGTTTGTCGTGGTGGGCTTCAGCACAGTTCTTAACCTCACCCATCATACTGTTTCGTCTTCCGGTAATTTGGGAGTTTTATTATCGAAACGTCACTTCCGGTGCCGTGACACTGACTCGGTTTGTTCTTTTACAGCTTATACTGCAACCGGAATCCTTTCGTGGGTGTCTTGCAGTTTAACCTTTTTTTGCCTACATGTACAAGGAACATGCCTCGGGCAAGGATATATTTGGGTATTCTTTTATTTCTATTTGCTGTAAATCTCAGTACTCAAGGTGAGTGGCGAATTTCTGTTATTGCGACACCACATATCTATACTTGATAACAGGTCATTATTTCTTTTGTGCATGATTTGCTCTTTTGGGTGGAACTTTTAAACTTCATGGTGAGTTATTGTGAGCCGTCCACCTGCCTTTCCCTTTTAACCAAAAAAATCAAATAAAATTGATTCAGCGAAGGAGCAGGAAGAACTCACCTAATTTATGCCCTGACAAGCAAGAAATCGGCAAAAATGTATAAAATAATACTCTATAAAACTAATACTCTGATTCTCTGGGTAAGGCACGAATTATTCTTTTATCAGTTAATGGGTGAAAGTGTCGCAAGTACCCCAAACAATAGACCTTGTCAAGGTTTTCGACTCCATCTTGACGAGTAGGCAAACGCGTGAGAAATTACACTGATTGTATGAGAATCTAATGTCGAATAATTTCCTTAGAACGGCTGTTCTGAAAAAAATATGATTTGTAAACTAAAGCTTCACTCCTAAGGATTCTCCTGAAAAAATTTGAGGGCGTTACATGCACTAGGAGACCTGGAACCACTTTTTAAAATTTTCTATAGATTTGTCTGTAAGAAAGTCCCGGGAAAATGACAGACAAATATATGGAAAATCTAAAGAAAGCCTCTGGAGAAATTTAAGCACAGGTAGGCCCCAAATTTTTTTAGGACAATCCTTTGCTTTGTAGCTTTAGTTTACAATTGATATTTTGTTCAGAACAGCCGTTTTACGGAAATTATTCCACATTAGATTAATTTTGATATAAACACTGTAATTTCTCACGCGTTTGCCTACTCGTCAAGATGGCGCCCGAAAACCGTGACAAAGTCTATTGTACTGTCTCGTTCTTTCCAGCTTACGACATTGAATTTTGCATCATAGTAAACGCCGTTTAGTCGACTTTCTTTCCATCGAATACTGAACACTATAACACTATATTTATAGTGTGCAGTATTCGATGGAAAGAAAGTCGACTAAACGGCGTTTAAACAGACCGTAGGACACAGAGTGGCTATGAACTAAAGGTAAGGGAGCTTTTTGAATCAATATTTCGCGTGATCATGATTTTTTTTTTTCTTCGCGTTGTAGATTCGAATACATGTGATAAAATTCGAACAATAAGAGCCCGAATCACATGTAATAATGCAAGAAATATCGATTTTCGTTATCTTAAAGGCCACTTGTACAGATAGACAAACAAGAAGACTTCATATCTTTAAGACTTTTTGCATTTATTTGGCATCAGATAATACATTAATAATTCTAGTATATTCCGACCAAATGACCTCTGAAGCCCGAACCCACAAATAGTGCGCTTGGGCTGCCTGTGGTTTGAGATGCGCATGAAAACTACAGTTCAATAAATTTCGAACCATGCTATAGAAAACAGCCTGTCTTCGATAAATGAGTTGGTCAAATGCTCTATACGTGTAAAATAGCAGGATTTTTACATAAAAAGGCAGCTTTCTTACAAAAATATCTTTTGTAACAAAACAGATTTTTTTCATAAAAAAGCAGCTTTTTTACAAAAATATATTTTGTAAAAAAGCTGCTTTTTTACAAAAATATATTTTTGTAAAAAAGCAGTATTTTTACAACCGGTTAATTTGTAAAAAAGCAGTATTTTTACAACCAAGTAACTTGTAAAAAAGCAGCTTTTTTACGTAAAAAAGCTGCTTTTTTACAAAAATATATTTTGTAAAAAAGCAGTATTTTTACAAGCGGCTAATTTGTAAAAAAGCAGCTTTTTTACATAAAAAAGCTGCTCTTTTACAAAAATATATTTTTGTAAAAAAGCAGTATTTTTACAACCAGGTAACTTGTAAAAAAGCAGTATTTTTACAACCGCTCAATTTGTAAAAAAGCAGCTTTTTTACATAAAAATGACGCTTTTTTACAAGGACCGTTTTTTATGCAACATATTATATATATTAAATAGAGGATATTACACGGTGGTGCGAAGATATGAATTTTATTTTCGAGTGGTAAAACAATATTTTACGAGCGAGCGCAGCGAGTGAGTAAAATATTGTTTTTGCCACGAGAATTACGTCATCGAAAAACTCACGTGTGAGACTCCCAGTCTACCAAAAGCACAAACAAAATTGGCCGTCCATAACTACGGCGGCACGGACCTCAATTCCTTAGAACTCAGGAAAACGTTAAAATTATTCTATTACAGATCGGCTGTGGTTATGGGGCCTACCAAGGATTAAATGGCGCCAGAACACTTATTAATCTCAAGAAGAAGGCCAAGGAACTTGACAACGAAGGAGAGATGCCATTTGATTACAAATATTACAAAGGTTTGTCATGCTTTTAATTTTCCTCTTTCGTTCCAGCTTTAGATGAAAAATAGAAAATAAATTTATTTCTTTTAAAGTGTCATTTTTTCCATTTTTTTTTTTTTCAGTTTCACTTCACCGCATAAATTAAGAAGATGCAGTTTTAAAATACTCATCTGTTCATTTTGTGGTTGTTGTTGGGGTAGTTGTTGTAGCAGTATGCGACCTTTTTCAATTACCCTGATCTTACAGAAGGGGTGGAGGTTGACGGATCCTGCAGGGAATGCGAAGGAGTACCCACAATACAATTCTAAAACTTCAAATCCTAAACAATTTATGTTACTTGTTAAATATATACCCGAATTTTAATGCCCTTTTCAGACTAATCAATTTAAAAATTGCTGTCTTTAGCAAGAACGATTTTAACTTTTTGAACTCCAGTTATCAAAGACGTTTGAGAGGTATTCAAGGGGGGAATTGCTATGAGTCACTGCTATTAGAGGACAGCCCACATGTCACACAGCAGGGGCGGATCCAGGATTTTTTTTAGGAGGGGGTGCACTCGTCCCTTGCTGTACTTCAGCACCAATAAACCACATAGTTTTTTTTTTTGGAGAATACCAGTTGTATTAGAAAACCGCAGGTCATCTCAGGGGGGGTGTGCACCCCCTGCACCCTTCCCCTAGATCCGCCCCTTCACAGTCAGGCTACATGTGTAGCCTGCGTAGCTGGCGAGATTAAAGGGGACTTGCTGGTACGTGTTTTTTGGCGGCGGAGCCGTGAGAGTAGTGGAGCAGGTCATAAAACCCAGAGAGCAATCCCGCCAGCTACACAAGCTAAGGCTGCACAAGCTGTTATTTAATTTCTTTATATCTTCTTTATCATTATCGTTCAGTTGTCATCAGTTTGTTATACGTAAAGGCTGTTGTTAGTATCTTGGGACTACTGGCCAATATCATGTTGTTGTTTTCCTTTAGCATGGTGAGTTTTATATCTCTGTATCATTACTCAAATTAATAGTTATATTTATACTACTACACTAAAAATTTCTGCAATTTGCTTGGCTTAGAGCAGTGGTATTTCAGCCTAATACCTAACACCTACATGTGAAAATTACAAACCTTTTGCGGGTCATAAACCAATAATAGAGACCTTCAGCATCAGGTAAACCGCAAACCTCAAACCGCAAACCGCAGTTACGCGTTGGCAGTTTCGCGTTGCCGAGATTTCAAACTTTAGCAAGGCGTTCAGTTCGATTTGTTCAGTTCAGTTCACTTCACTTTTATTTAGCCAAAATACAATACAATACAAGAATACATATAGGAATTGTAAGGTTGCAAGGGAGCCCAGAAGAAACCAGAAGGCTTTATGAAGCCTGAGCTCCCCAGTCTAAAAGAAATAAGCAAAATAAAATGATATTCGCGGAGTGATACGCGGGTACGTTAAAAAAAGGAACCAGACAGAGACTGAGTTAAGTTATGAATTTAGTAACAAGATAGAAAAAAAAATTTAACTCTGGATTGGAACCGAATACTTTCCATTGTTAGTACGGCAGAAAGGAATATAAAATTGACTTGAACTACGCGTTCATTGTTTAAGGCCGCCATGTTGTTTTCATCAAGTCGAAGTGCATCACTTTAATCGCCCAAAAATCAGCAATAATTCATTGATTCGAGATCAAAAATCCAACAAACACATCGCAAACGGATACAAAAAGCTAGTTCATACCTTTAAACGCGAGGCTGTACGATTTTTTGGGGCAAAAAACCTTGCCGTAAATCACTTACTGCTTGAAGCCCTTCCTGCGGTTCAAACGTGAACTGCAAACTGCAAACGTGACCGCAAGGACGTGGTCACGTGACATTTTGCTGTTTGCGGTTTGCCGTTTCCCACGAAAAACCTGATGCTAAAGGTCCCTAATAACATGCTCTGTACGTGATAATTGGCATATTAAATACCACTCGTGCTATTTCAAAATTGTCTCAAATTTCACTTGTCTAACGGCTCGTGAAATTACGTATAACAATTTCGAAATATCACTCGTGGTATTTATGCCAAATATCACTACAAATCATGCTATTACCTATACTAAAACTGCAGTATTTCAGTTTAATTGTGTGAAAAACCGTTTTTTTCCTATTATGCATAAAAGATGCTTTAATTTCTTTTCTCCTTTTTTTTTCTTTTTAATGAAATCGTTAGAATGAAGCGGAAGGGAAAAGTTAATCTCAGGGCTTCTTGGTGATTTTCTGATTCATCTAATTTGATGCATAAGGGTTGTTGCGTAGATCTACCAAGATCCCATACCTTTGTTTGTCTTATTTTAGTTAGTAAGTATTGACCCGGTTCAAAACAATTCAAATCTTTTCAATTTTTTTTT
The DNA here is from genome assembly GCF_958299795.1 of Porites lutea. Taxonomy (NCBI): domain Eukaryota; kingdom Metazoa; phylum Cnidaria; class Anthozoa; order Scleractinia; family Poritidae; genus Porites; species Porites lutea. The sequence goes on from NC_133212.1 coordinate 22,649,804, forward strand.
CATTATTTTTTTTTTATATAGAAAAATCGTTTTTTGACGCTGCCATACATAATCCTTTACACCTTCTCCGTTTTCTACGAACTGGCCGTTAGTATTTTCCTGATTACAATTTGGCACAAGGTGCGTATATAACTTTGTGCTATTCATAGTTTTGCAAATTATAAAGAACGGGTCTTATTTGCTTTAGGGGATGGAAGGGCACGGAGGGTCAGTATCCCTTTTTTTCTGCATTTATAAAAATATTAGACTCGTTGGGCCGCGAAAAATGTTTCACGAGACTTTCCCCTCTCCCCCCCCCCCCCCACCCCTCCCTCCATCATGTTAAATGAAGGTCTTGGTGTGTGCCCACTGTCCGCCCCCATTTCTTAGCTATGCACGGACGGCTTGATCCGCCCCTAAAAAAGAGATGGCTAACGTCAGTTGGTCTTATTTTTAGCTCATCGTTGGAGTCACTAACTTTAGTTTTTTCGATTGCAGTTTCAGTATACTTTTGCCATTGAGATTTCTACTCTAGCGCTAACGGTATGTACTGAATGACTATGTCCTAAATGAGTTTTTACTTCTAAGGTCGTCAACTAGGACATCATTACCGTTCCTTTGGCTGTTGGCCAATTTGTGCACGTATTTTTTCGTTTCACTCTTATCTGGCAGGAGGGGCTGCCTGCCATAGGGAAAGGGGCTTATTAATATCAATTAAATAAAGGTGGGATGGTGAAAAATAGGCGTCTGTCTATGATTCGTCCGGGGGGTGGTTTCCTGCCTAGTTATAGGCAGTTATGGGGATGTGCCGCCGGATTGACTATAATGGAGTTACATTTTTCGTAGAATTACTAGGAGGGGTCCGGGATAGGGCAGCTTTGGCAGGAACCTTTTTTGACTTCAACAATCGCACCATTAATTGTGCTTATTTACATCACCTGTTATCAGATCTCTTTCCAGAAGCCAAAGGCTAAGCCCAACCTCGTCCCCAGGGCGCTTTTCCCTGGCTTTGGAGGTGGGGCGGAAAAAGGGCCCTGGGGACGAGGTTGGGCTGGATCTATCTGCCCTTGTTTTGTGTAGCTAGCTCGAATGTTTTTTATGCCTTTTTAAGATCTACTTCATCCTTGTCGTGTACTCGTACTATGAGAGCCTCCGTGAAGATCCTTCAGGATCTATTGCGGGATTTGATCAAGAAACCGGAACTGCTATGGTATGATGTTCTACTATTATTTATCTATTAAGGGACCGGTCATTATTTATCGCCTGGGGCGGGGGGGGTGGATTTGGGCCTAAACAGGGTAAAAA
>NC_133212.1:22661087-22683587 GCF_958299795.1 Porites lutea
TGAGCAATCTTTCATCTTCGACACTTAATCCAGTTTATCTTAAGTGGACACCTAACCTAGTTGCTATTCACGTGAACTGTCGAAAGCATAATATCAAATAGACTTCAAAAATTCTGCATTGGAGCTTCACTCTTCGTCTTTAATTTTAGCCGACCCACTCAATAAACAATAAATAAGAACACTACTACCGAAAAATAATTACAACTGAGAACTTGATGAATAAACAATGAAAACAACAACTCGATTATCTCTCAGGGAGATCACCCGCCAAAGCGGATACCCGCGAGGTTTGTTCGGTTTCAACATAGACGGAGGAAATTTTTACATCGCTAGTATAAATCTGGCCTAATTGTCACATTTGATCGAAGAGAGATATTTACGCAAAAAAAAACTATCACAGTTCACAAATGATTTAGACATTATCTTAATATTTTACCTTAAACTGTCGAAATTAAAGTATTGCCGCCCGCGGACAAAACTAGCTTTTGTCCGGTTTCCGGTGTACATCTAACACAGGCATCATGCTGAATATTATCCAGACTGAGAGCCGTAGATCAGAAAAAAAATGACAATTACTAAATTTCGCTTTTGAAACCAACGCCACTTGTCGTAAGATTGGGCGCATCGCATAAGAGCTAAAGACTTAAGAGGGAGAGAAAATAAAAATCTACTGAATTATATACACTAACAAAAACAAAATATGAACAAAAACAACAACTCTGTAACGACTAGCTAAAACACGATCGATTCAAGCTCTGACTTACTTTATACTTTATCACAGCTTCTTAAGAATGGGCGCGCTGCCTGTAAGCCATTAGGAAGAGGAGAGAAAAATCTACCGAATTATACAAACTAAAGCAATGTAAAAAAGCTGCATTTACTAGCTAAAACACGATCGATTTTAGCTATGTACTATTCACTTTAAGAAAATGTCCCTTCACCTCTTAAGCTTGGGCGCGCCGCCTGTAAGCCAAAAGGGAGAGGAGAGAATAATCTACTGATCTACCAAACTAACACGGCGTATAAAAAACTGCAATTGGCTTTTTAGTAAAACATGATCGACTCAAACTACGAATGTTTCAATTTAAAAAAATCCCTCTTCACCTCTTAAACTTGGGTGCGCCGCCTGGAAGCCAAGGGGGAGAGGAAAGAGTAACCAAACTAACACAGCGTATGAAAACTGCAATTGGCTAGCTAGTAAAACATGGTCTATTCAGGCTACGAGTTTTTTACCGTTGAAAAAAATCTCTCTTCACCTCTCAAACTTGGGCGCGCCGCCTGTAAGCTAAGAGGGAGAGGAGAGAAAAATTTACTGAATTATCCAAACTAACATAGCTCATGAAAACTGCAGTTGGCTAGATAGTAAAACATGATCGATTCAAGCTACGAGTTTTTTACCCTTGAAAAAAATCTCTCTTCACCTCTTAAACTTGGGCGTGCCGCCTGTAAGCCAAGAGGGAGAGGAGAGAATAATCCACTGAGTTATCCAAACTAACAAAGCGCATGAAAACTGCAATTGGCTAGGTAGTAAAACATGATCGATTCAAGCTACGGGTTTTTTACCCTTGAAAAAAATCTCTCTTCACCTCTTCAACTTGGGCGCGCCGCCTGTAAGCTAAGAGGGAGAGGAGAGAATAACCTACTGAATTATCCGAACTAACACAGCGTATAAAAACTGCAATAGGCTAGCTAGTAAAACATGATCGACTAAAGCTACGAGTGTTTCAATTTAAATAAATCTTTCTTCACCTCTTAAACTTGGGCGTGCTGCCTGGAAGCCAAGAGGGAGAGGAGAGAGTAACCAAACTAACACAGCGTATGAAAACTACAATTGGCTAGCTAGTAAAACATGGTCTATTCAGGCTACGAGCTTTTTGCCCTTGAAAAAAATCTCTCTTCACCTCTTAAACTTGGGCGCACCGCCTGTAAGCTAAGAGGGAGAGGAGAGAAAAATTTACTGAATTATCTAAACTAACACAGCGCATGAGAACTGCAATTGGCTAGCTAGCTAAAACATGACGATTCAATTTACGAGTTTTTTACCTTAAAAAATCTCTCTTCACCTCTTAAACTTGGGCGTGCCGCCTGGAAGCCAAGAGGGAGAGGAGAGAAAAATTTACTGAATTATCCAAACTAACATAGCGCATGAAAACTGCAATTGGATAGATAGTAAAACATGATCGATTTAAGCTACGAGTTTTTTAACCTTGAAAAAAATCTCTCTTCACCTCTTAAACGTGGACGCGCCGCCTGTAAGCTAAGAGGGAGAGGAGAGAATAACCTACTGAATTATCCGAACTAACACAGGATATGAAAATTGCAATTGGCTAGCTAAAACACGATCGATTTAAGGATCCGAGTTCTTTTTACGTAAAAAATCTCTCTTCACAAAATGCGTTCCTATAATCCATTCCTCGAAATTTGGATCTGTAAATCACTTTCGGTGAAAATTTAACATCGTGCAGAAAATACTAAACGAGCTGGGCCCAGCGTGACATAAATTGAAGGAAACCATCACATTCACGGACAAAAGAATATCGCCTTTAGCTATTCAGATCCAGGAGGCACTTTGGAGAAGACTAAACAACCTAAAACTCTTATTTAGCCGCAAAGGAAGAGATTTACGTCTCAAAAGAGGTCGAAGAAAGTGCTCTTGCATCAGAGGACAAATCATGCCGACCAGAAACAATAACCGCAGAAAATCAATATGCGTGTCATGACCTCTCAGTATGAAACAAGCGTCAAAATTCACATTTACTCATTCAAAGAGTAGAACCCAGAATATAATATACCCACCACAGAAAACAATTTTTGGAACAAGCAGCATTTTGGCACGAGGTAAAAGTCGTGTGTTGCCTACCAGCCCCCTTTTTACACTCTGTTAGATGGTTCGAGCATTTTGGCGGGATCACGGCTCTTTTGGCGAGTGTTGTAAATGCCCTTTGAATTATCATATTTGTGCGTTATTGTATAGTGATCGAGGATATACACAATACCAAAGGCAAGTAAATATTTTCCTCAGTTTTCCTCAGTGTCGTCAAACCGGCTTCACCGATGTGCTCGCACTCCGCATGCGAGAGCCATAACAAGCTGCTCCTCTACCTTTTAAATAATAAAGGTCTCTCTTACCTTATTTCGGCGAACACAGTTTCTGTCCTTCGGACATAATGCGAAATAACATCCAGAACTCTTCACGTTGAACTTTTGAAACCATTTCGGCGACAATATGTAACTTACCAGGTAACGTACCGAATAATTATTACTTTGGAGGGTTCGAATTCGACCTTCATAAAGCGCCAGATTTTGCCTTTCGCTTAAGAAACGAAAAAAATATTTCTTTTTTTTTTCCAAGACTTGCACCAAGACCCTTTTTTAACACCAACCATGAATTCAAGTATTTTCATTAAGTGGTTTTGACGAGAACCATAGCTGAGTTAAAATATCTCGCTCCGATGGTATAAATTCGGCGCGCAGAAGACAAGCTCTGATATTTGACGCAAATTTGTGTCCTGTCCTAAAATGAGTTTATTGACAGATGAACTGACAGAAAGCGATTAATGTGCACACCTGAGGTGCGCAAGGAAATGTGTCAAGACTAACGCCTTGTAGTTACTTGAGTCCAGTTTGTGGGTATCTCCATGGAAATTAAGGATCCCTGGTGCGTGGACGAAAATCGACCTTGCAATGGTCATGTGTGCTATACGTGACCGAAATTTTGCCACACCTGGAGATTTGTACTGTTTTCCTTCCCGATAGGATCGACGAGAGTGTGACGCTGTTATAGTTATGGTTTGCATATAAGGAGTAATTCTCCTTCGCAGCCGTTATTAGGGTCGTCACGCAACGCTCCTCCCCACTAACGGCGTTAGTGGGGAGGAGCGTTGCGTGACTACCCTAAGAAGACTCATAGGAAGTCGGGGTTGTTAACGTCCTTTGATTCAGTTTCATTGACGGAAATCCGTTTCTATCGAAGGTTTTGAAAATAATGGTAAGCTTCGGAGACGCGTGCCTTGATCAGAGAACCAAATTAATTTATTTGATGGCAGGTTACTTTGTAGTCTCTGAACCGTAAACAAGATCACATCTCTTTTGGCGCGGAAGCTTACTGACCTTCCCTTTAGTCTGTGGCGTCAAAAAATAAAAACTAAATGATTTTCATTTCGGAGGTTTTTAATTACCAAGAACTGCTGAACAAATTTACGATGAGCAGGACAAGACATGGTATATTTATTTAGTCTTTTGATAAGAAATTTAATCTTCTAAATTTTCCTTTCTTTTTTATTTCTTTTTCAGACATTGTTACACACAAAGGTAAAGAATTCATTTTTAGTTTTATCGCTCAGCATCCCGTTTCAAAAGCTCCACCAAATTACGACGTACGCCACAAGTTTTACATCACGACCCTCGAAAACACCAAAGTCAACGTTCACGCTCCTGCTCTATTGCAGGATAAGCAGTTCTCTGTGAGCGCCCTGGGTGTTAAAGTTGTCGATTTACCATCCCCAGGAAAAAAACTTTTTAATAAATTCACTGGAAAGGACAAAAAGGGTATTCGTATCACAGCAAATAAACCGATATCCGTTTATGGATATGGAGAGTTTCTCCTAATGCCGTGGCACGTTGGTGAAGGCTTCCTTGGGTTACCTGTGGATGTACTCGGAAAGGAATACATTGTCCCAACACACTCTGCTATCCATCCTAGAAGAGGCTGTTTTGTGCAAGTTGTAGCTCAAGAAGACAATACCTAGGTGTCTTTTATATTGCGCCTACCGAGATTTGGAAGAGTTCATTATGGAGATAGATATTTGTATAGTGGAGAACTTATTAACACGACTCTAAATGATCTGGAAGTGTTTCAAGTTCAGGTCGATAGTGATCTCAGTGGAACGGTCGTGACATCATCCAAACCTATTGCTGTGTTTTCTGGAGAACACTATACTTGGGCGTTTTTATACAAGCGTGTGCCTAGTCACGTTGTAGAGCAAATCCCTCCAGTAAGCGTTTGGGATAGGGAGTTTATTACCAACCCAACACCTAATAATTTTGGTAGAGATCAATTTCTTATCATTGCATCAAAAAATAACACAGACGTTAACGTGGACCGGCAGAAAAAAAAGACCCTTAACAAGGGGGAAAAATACGAAATTCCTGCACCTTGGAATAAGACTTCGCTGATAACCACGTCTAATCCGAGTCTTGTTGTGCAATACACCAGCGGTGGTTATGGCCGCACGGACAGCTGGCCATCAATGAGCATTGTGCCTCCAGCACAGTGCTCCTGGAATGACTACATAGTTTACGTTCCAGGCGTTAATGCATACGTAAGTGTAATCATTGACACCGCTTCACGAAGCGGCCTTCGCGTTAAAGGTCCAGTAGCCAGTGGGCCATTTAAGTGGGAGACTCCTTTAGGGGGACGTTCCCTGGGTTCACTTCATTTAAACACAACTGGAGTTTATCTTATTTATCATAATGACCCTCTTGTCAACTTTACATCCGTTATGTACGGAACAGACGGAACTTTTTGCAAAGCAAGGTTCTCATTCCCAGCTGGCTTAAGATGGGAGTTGCCCATTGACCAGAGATGTACAAATTCCACGATACATGGAGGTGATGGCATTGACAACGATTGCGATGGCATAACTGATGAAGAATTATTTAATGGCATTGACGATGACAACGATGGTCAAATTGACGAAGATCTGGTCACAGCACGACCGAATGTTACATTTCCCAAGGATTACCTTTCACCGCCATTATTATCGTGTGATTCATCCTCAAATGTAGACGATGTTAAGAAAGCGGGATCCCCAACTGTGGTCTCTACTTCGGCTCTTTGCTCTATACGTGGGAATGCAACAATCCAACCTGACGACAAAATTGTCAAAATTGACCATTGCTATCGTGAAGTCGACCGAACATGGAAGGTCAAAGATGGTTGCGGTAATGAGATCAAGCATATACAACATCTAGCTATTAGTTCTCCAAATGATCCAAAGTTGACTTTTCCACCGGATGTAACCCTCTTTTGTAGAGACAAGAAGTACCTGGGTCCTACATTTACTGGTAAAGTTTTGGCGGAAGTTGATCGGTGTCTTAGAAATGTTACCATCTCCCCCCACAAGGATACGTTCTATGGCGAATGTTCCACCGAGGAAGCTAAAATAGAGCGAGTGTGGACAGTGATAGACAAATGTCGTAGTGACGTCGTAAAGACTCAAGTGATCAAGCTGGTGCCTAAAGGTTAGTGCGAATTATACAACAACAACAATCAATCTTTATTAGTGCTCCGGGGAGAAAGGGAAGTAAACTACTTGTTTAAAATAAGCAAGATAGAGAGCGCAGCCACTTAGAAATAGTAAATGCTAGAAAAATATTTACATTTATATTAAATAAAGAAATACAAACGTACAGAGACGTAAAGAAAAAAATACTAAGCAAGGGCTGTGTACTTAATTGGCTGTAAATAAAGTAAACCAAAGATCCAATCAGTATTTAGAGCCATACATTCTTTCAAGAGCGGCTTTTTTAAACAAGAACGACCCTCAGATTTAAGATCCTCTGGAACAGAATTCCAAAGTTTAGCGGTGCTGCTATTAATTTTTCCATAGTTGGTCCTAGTCTTAGATAAAGACTTCTTAGAGGCTAGTCTGGTTTCATATTGATTTACTTTTCTTATTTTTGTTGGTCAACTGAGGCGTTTAATATCGCCGAATATAGCCGAAGCTGTAAAGTAGAGAAACTCGTCGTGTGACTTGTTGGGCGGTATAATGGATGCTTACATATTGGGAACACTGGAGGGCGTGCCCGCTGATACAGTGGAGGATCCAGCGGGGAGGGTCTGGGGGGTCCAGACCTCCTATCAGACCGGACACTTGCTTAATACTGGAATTGTTGCATCGACAGGATCGTATATCACCTTTAAAGTGACTGATTATTTCAATGAAACGCGCGTTAAATTTTGTCACTAAACTAAATTCCAGCGATTTAAAAAAAAAATAATTGTTTTTGGGTACGCAGTTGGCGATTAGCGCTCACAGATTGAGAAACCCGTGGTCGTCTCTGTGAGAAGTAATTTGCCACAAAAAAGTCCAACAGTCCCTTTTGAACCAAAGTTTGGACCCCCACCAATAAAAAATTCCTAGATCCCCACCCCCTGTGATATACCATAAACTGCTGCTTATAAGCCGCCCCGCTATCAAACCCCAACCCCCCCCCCCCCCCCCACCACCCATTCTTGGCTAATCTACCTGCAAACAAAAAAAAAATACGTCCGATTATAAGCCTCCCGGATGTGGTACCCCCTCTAACTTCTTTTCAGTTAATGTATTGAAATGAATTCGATTTATTATGACGTTTTGAAGCTCCATTACTGAAACCAGTAAGTGCAGAACGACCTAGAACGTGTTTTCGTCAGCGCGTGTTTTTGTTTGCGAGGCGCTTTTGAATTAATAAAAGCTTTAGTAAGAAGAAAAAAGGGAAAACAAAGGAAATTTCCCCAATTTTTTTTTAGAAAGAACGACCTGGTTGTAAAAATTTATATGGTTGCTGGGCAGACACCTAAATCAATTACGTGCACTGCATTCGAAAAACAAATCATTTTGGCTCCATAGTTCCAGATGCAATATAGAAAAATGGAATTTAGAAATAATCTCCTGGTAAATTGAGATTTAGCTTACTTTATCATATTGAGCACGTTCATTGTAATCGGAAAACTATAGCGTCAAAATTAAATATTCTCGTAACTTGTATACCTTGTGAACTGTTTGCTTTGAAAATTTAACTTTCATTTTAGGATCAAAAAGGACCACGAATTTTGTGACAGAATTTAGCATCACAAACAAGGAATTTTCGCCTGAACTTTCAGACAAGACATCATCGCTCTTTAAAACAGATGCTGCTACTTTAGAAGGCGAGGTAAGAACAAGATGCTATCTTACATTACTTCCCGTACGTTATGTTGTATATGCTAGGCTATGCTACCTAATGTGTTTTTGTGACCATATGAAATGTAATGTAATGCTTCGTCAACCTATGTTAGTTATCATAGCTACACAGTTTGTGGAGATTTTTATTTGCATTTTTTTCAGATGGAAGAGGCATTACAGTTTTCAAAATTAGGAAAATTCTTTGTAGATGCAAAAGTTATTGAATTTAGGTATGTATGTATGTATGTTTGTCATGATATAATGGGTGGCGGAATGTAGTTCCAGTTTTCAGAGGCTATACATACCTTTATTGCTGCAGCTCTGTTTCGTGTGGCCTTAGTTCTACAGTATACACCTCCTTTAAACCAACGACTTACATTAGATGCCACCCGTTGTTATTAGGTCTCTGATTCACAAGATTCAGGATGAGGCTGTATTATAATGAGTCAGCGGTAATGATGATGATAGTGGTGGTGATTAAGTGGCGGATCCAGCAGACCTTCAGATAAGGGGGGGGGCATCATCCAGACCCTGAGATAAGGGTGGAGGGGAGGCAGTCTCAAAAAAATTTTTTTTGGTTCTTTGGGCCTCAGTTTGGTCAAAAAGTAAGGGGAGGGCCGGGCCTCGGACTCCCCTGGCCCCTCCCCCGGATCCGCCACGGTGATTATGCAGATGATGATGGTGTTGATGGTGGTGGTGACGGTGGTGGATATGATGGTGATGGTGGCGGTGGTAATGGTAATGATGTTGATTATGATGACGATGGTGGTGATGATGATGAAGATGATGATAATGATGATGATGATGGTGGTGGTCGTAGTGGTGTTGGTGGTGGTGATAGTGTCGATGATAGTGATGGTGGTAGTGGTGGTGAAGGTGGTGATGATGATGATGATAACGATGATGGTGGTGGTGGTGGTGATAGTGTTGGTGATGATGGGAGTGATCATAACATTCAGAAGATGGTTATAGCGTTGTAATGGTTATGATGGTAGGTATGTAGGTAGGATAAAGGCTCGCTACGGCCAGTAAGGCCCATAAGGCCGTCAGTTATCCTGGTTTCAGTAGCATAAAGCACGACATAGCGCAGGGGTTACCCCCTGCAGTATGTTGTCTGTACCCATTTACACACCTGGGTTGAGTGAAGTAAACTTGTCTCTGGAAACAATACGATAACAATATGTTAATCACTAAACAAACACGCCTAAACGGTGTCGGTAGCCGTGATATTACAGCAGGAGCATCATTTACAGTACACTGCTCGGGAGTTTCGCTTACATGAAATGTTTGTTTACCCGGAGTAAGGTCAGTGACAATTTTCTGATTTTAATTAAAAGGACAAACGCGCATGCACTGGTTAAATTTTCTTTTTTGTGTTTCCACTGATCCCCCGTAAACTTTCCTCTTAGAGAAGGGAGTGTTGTTACGAGCATGCTTATTAAAGTAGACATGCAGGCTCAAGTTCATCATCAGAGCCTTTTAAACATCATGCAAGACACTCTGAGCAATGGATCATTGGGAGGATATCAAGTAAATTCAAGTTCAGTTGTTCTAAAAGGTGAATTCTTGGCTCATAGATTAGTACTTGAAAACGTAATGATTATTCGTAATTAAAACGACTAGGTCGTCATTTTGCATGTATTGTTTGATACACTATTTTTTTCGCTTAATTAGCTAAGGTGCTACCACCTAAAAAGGACATCAGAAAAGAGTATCATTTTACTGTTGTCTTTTTTCCACTGGCATATTTTCGTATCCTTTGCCTTTGTTATTGTTTATTTGTTAAAAGTTTCCTTTTGTGTGTGTGTGTGTGTGTGTTTTTTTAAATAGACTTTGATGAATGTAAAGATCCGGGGCGGAATGATTGTCACAAGAAAGCAAAATGTACCAACACCGAGGGTTCGTACAATTGCACCTGTATCGATGGTTACGTTGGAAATGGCACTCTTTGTCAAGGTATGGTCGCTATTTTGTTGTTTGCTTCGCTGATCGTCACTATGTGGTGTTTGCTATGGGGGAGAGGGGTGAAGAGAACCGAGAACCAATGGTAAGGGTAAATATTAATAGAAAGGAGCTGTGTCATAAAATTTACTAAATTCAAACAGTGGTAACCGTCACCAAACTGAGTGAACTATAAAAATAACTGCTCAAATATGAAAAGAAGGTATAACTAACACAGCTAACACAAAAGAAGAAACGGATGGTTGGATGTTTCATGCTGCGTGGGTTTGCATACCTTGTTGCATGTTGTTGCATGTTGTTGCATGTTGTTGCGTGTTGTTGCGTGTTGTTGCATGTTGTTGCGTGTTGTTGCATGTTGTTGCATGTTGTTGCACGTTGTTGCGTGTTGTTGCATGTTGTTGCATGTTGTTGCGTGTTGTTGCGTGTTGTTGCATGTTGTTGCGTGTTGTTGCATGTTGTTGCACGTTGTTGCGTGTTGTTGCGTGTTGTTGCGTGTTGTTGCATGTTGTTGCGTGTTGTTGCATGTTGTTGCATGTTGTTGCATGCTGTTGCGTGTTGTTGCATGTTGTTGCATGTTGTTGGATGTTGTTGCGCAAAGTTTGAAACTGGTCAAACTTTTAGCACCGTGCAAACGGGTGCAACATTGTTGGCCAACAAGTCCCAGCGTTGTTGGGAGTTGTTGCGTCCGTTTGCACGTAACTTGAAACAGCTAGAACTCAGTTTTTAAGTGACGTTTTTGTAGCCGCCGCCGTCATTTTTACTTAATCTCCCTATTGATAACAAAATGAACTGTACAAACGTGACTTTACTTTTTTTGATGTCTTTTATAGTCTCAAACACAATTTCTCTTTCGTGTCTTTCTTGTTTTTTAGCTCCACCCTCCATTGATTACACTGATCCACTATTAGTATCCGCTACTAAGGAAAACGTGACTCTCACATGTCACGCAAGTGGTCTTCCTGAACCGACTTTCACATGGATAACCCCTGATGGAACTCTTGTTAACGCCACAGCACCGGTTCGCAAGGTCGCGGAAAAACTTGACGACGACAGTGAAGTATTTACTGGGAAAGAGCTCCAAGAGGATGGCTCTCTTTTGGTTTACTACACTCGTGTCGATGACGAAGGCGTCTATAAGTGTGTCGCGACCAATGATTTGGGGCAAGCAGTAGGGAATGTCAGTCTGACCGTAAGAGAAGGTAAGGTTCTCTTTTATTTGCGTCTTTAGGGACCGAAACGTATAATGTGACAAATTTAACATTTACACTTGGCCGATAATATGTATATATAAATCTATTCACCACTGGCACATCTCCCATAATACACCCTGTTTGCGCCCCAAACTTTTGTTTATATTTCTTCTGGGTATTACATTACAGTCGTCTCAAGAAAAATTGAAGACAATGGTTATGCAAAATTTTGGGGGGCAACCAAGGTGTATTGTTGAGCGTTGTCACTCACGTGGCCAGTATCTATGCAAATTTATGAGAACGTAAGAAAGCGTTTACATAAGAAAAGAGTTCAACTCCCACAGGAATGGTTTGCAACACCAACATGGCCGCCGTTTTATTGTTTTGGATCACCGATATGGCCGTCGTGATGGAAATTTTTTCCAAACAGTGCGTGCTCTTATTGGTTACTTCGAGTTCACATGACATCTAACAGTGACGCTGTTTCCCGCCAAAATCTCTGAGCTGGCAACATTGCAAAATCTATGCCGTCAGAGGGTAACAGCTCTTACCCGTGAATGTTGACCGCTCACGAGATTTATTTTCATAAATTTGTACACGAAGAGGTTATTCTTCGTGAGCTGTATAACAAATCATTCTAAGACCTCGGAATATGTACTTGATAATGCATGATCCTATTTTTTCTCAAATGAAGTAATTCTTAAACACATACGAAGAATTATATCGAACACGAGAAACAGCTTTCCATTTCTCATCAAACACATAAAAGAGAAACATCGAACAAACACGTCGTCTTGTAAAATTTTCTGAGGTATTTTTCACTCCGAGAAATAATGTTTATTTCACCATTTTATCTCCAGATATTGTGGAAGTAAGTGCTGTCGTTACTCTTGAAGAAAAAGTATTTGATGAGGAACTGGAGAATAAGACTTCTCCCAAATATCAAGAACTGGAGAGAAACGTCAGACAAGAGGTGAAGAATTGAAAACTACTTTATTTCTTAGTGTCGCTACATGTGAGGTATAATCCAAGACAGTCTTGTATTCTGGATACCACGTTGTGGATTCTGGACTATAGGTAGTGGATTCCGGATTATAGCTAGTGGATTCCGGATTATGGTAGTGGATTCCGGATTATAGCTAGTGGATTCCGGACTCCGGACTATAGGTAGTGGATTCCAGACTATAGGTAGTGGATTCCGGATTATAGGTAGTGGATTCCGGACTATGGGTAGTGGATTCCGGACGATATGTAGTGGATTCCGGATTCCTGGTAAGTGGAACTTGGACTCTGGATTACAATAGTTAGCGGGATTTCGGATTCCTTGAGCTGAATTCCCAGTTCTGGATTCCACGAGCAAAATTTGCAGGATTGTGAAATCCTGATTACTTTACTGGATGGGGAGTCGGTTACCTGTATTCAAGCCTCTTTTTACTGTACTGTACGGTAATTACCTTTGGTGTATTTGTTTCTTTAGTAAGTTGTTCTCTTTCTTTGTAGCTCACCGTTTTGTTTCAAAATATTACAGAATTTGTAAGAGTTGACATCCTTGGCTTTTAGTAAGTAAATCTGATTGGTGTCTTTTAGATTTAACACTGACGTACAACGTGGGGTGGCGCACAAGGGGCTGGGGAAAGGTTAACTTCCACCCATCCCCCCCCCCCCTGCTGCCCTGTGGATTTTGCTTTGTTATGATTGCCATCTTAGAAAAAGGTTTAAAAAAAAACCATATTCAGTAAAATAAAGTAGAAAATAAAAGTATTTTTCTTTCTTACGTTTTACAGTGTTCCAAAAGCCAACATTTTGCTGTTGTTGCTACTACCAAAAAGGCTACAAACTCGTATTTTTTGCTGCTGAATGACCTCATTCAGGCGTCCTATCTCCTAATCAACACAACCGACTGTCGACTAGCTATCGAGGAGAAGAGGTTCCGACTCAGCAAAATCCGATAAAAACCTTTAGTGTCTTTTTCTTTCAGCAACGGCAACGTTAAAGTACGTTTTCGAGTGGTTGTGAAGGTGGACAAGCAAGAGGAGAAACCCGCTGAAGTGGTAACTAAAGTTGGGGAAACTCTCCGAGATAATGTTAAAAAAGGTAAAATCGGGAGCCTTAAAGTGAAGGAAACTTTGGAAATGGAAGGTAATGTGTTCGTTCTTTTCTTCTGTTCCATAACTAGCCTTTATTATGACCTAATTAACAATTAGCGGATAACACCCTCCGAGATCTCAATAATTCTTCATATGATACGAAAGTCGAATTCAATAATTGTTTTAGTTATTCATTCAAAATAATTCCTAGTTAAAAACAGAGCTGAAGCATGCTTACTTCCATCGATGTTAAGTTCATCTTCGATAATGCACAGTTAGGGTTGTTCAGCTCCGCAAATATGCTCCAAATATCAGATGTCACCCTTCGAGTTGTCTTCTTGCTGTTCTTGTCCTGTTTTTAACTATTATTTCGCCTAGTTCTTACTCTTGAAATGAGTGAAATGTCCGCCATTTTTGTTTTCACAACCAAAACAACTCAACCTCATCCCCAGGTCTTCTCGGTTAACGGTGCATTAACCTGCAAGAAGGCTGCACTTTTGACGTCATCGGTTCATTAGACGCAAAATTCTTCCAAATTTGGTTATCAGTAACTGATTATGGTGAATTATGCGTGTGCTTTTGACCAATCAGAATCGGGGAATTATTTTGAATGAATAATAATTTCTGTTCACCAGTTACTTAGTTTTTTTTTAAGAAAATTGTACTGCGCCTGAGCCTGCATCTCAGAAGTAATTTAACCCCGGTTAGTAACGTCTGCAAAGCAGCACTGATATCCTTGTTCAGGGCCCTCAACGGTCTCAGCGAGCTACCGGAAATGCGTTTCAAATTTCCCTTCAATCTAATTGGCAAATCGACAATGGCTTTTTAACAGGCCAATCATGGAGTGTTCTCAAATCCTAGTACACAGGTGGAGGCGTAGAACAAGGATTTTAGCGTTGTTTCGCAGACAGACTTAACCAGAGTTAGTTTCGTTCGTGGCGCAGGCGACTGTGCCTTATCTTTGGTCAATATTAACTAATAGATCTTTCCACAATTTGCAAGGTCTGTATGATGTCACTATGTCCCTTCTTTTCAGGATGTATGTATTTTACCTACCCCTCCCCTAAGCCAACATTAACACTTCTCACAGAGGGCAAAATGATGGCTTAGGGGAGGGGTAGGTGGACATTTTCCCAGAAACGTTAAACGATCCTATCTTTTTCTTCTTATTGTTGACTTTGTGAAAGCATCGTTGAGTATTTTTCTGTGGTGGGGTGGTTGGGGGAGTGGGTAGCAAGAGGGCAGCAACAGTGGTGGGGCGGTTGGGGGAGTGGGTTTATTGTTTTGTTTGCCATAAATTGTACAAATCAAATAAAATCTAATTATTTAAACTCTCATGGCGATGAAGCCCAAAGAGAAGCCACGGGCTTATAAGGAATGGGCTCCCTCAGTTAGATAATTAAAACAAAATATTATCATAATTACACATGGGAAAATCAATGGCAGAGCTAGAGTAAATCTTAAAATAAATATATTAGATAGTGGAACTAATCATAGTTCTAGGCTAAAACAAGCGAAATTACAAAAAGAAAAAAAAATGAAAATAAAAGAGCAAAGGTAAAAAAAAATACAAAAATATGTATATATAAATTACTATTTTTGATAAGAGGAATGCTTTCAGCTTACAGCAAAAGGAAGTGGTACTTGTTGCATTTCGAATTTCAAAACTAAGAGAGTTATTTAATAAGTTATTTAGTAAATTTAGGAGCAAGAGGTTTTGGGTAGCAAGAGGGCAGAACAGTGGTGGGGTGGTTGGGGGAGTGGGTAGCAAGAGGGCAGCAACAGTGGTGGGGTGGTTGAGGGAGTGAGTAGGAAGGGGCAGCAAGAGAATTGTGCAGTTTTGGGATCACTCCTCTCCCCCAGGGTGGCCCCTGTTCAAGAGGCGACGCATGTTGTAGGTTATCGCCTTGCTCCAACAGGTATGCTCCCGCTGCTCCATTTTTCTCCTTTCCTCAAAGATCAAAATTACCCAATTGCAGTTGGATAGAGGATGTATGGTAGACAAAGCACCACCAAATAATTGTGATATCGCCAAATTAATGAATATTTATTACAGTGAAGTAATAGCTCTCAGAAGCGGAAATGCTCAGGAAGCAAAGAAGGTGTCCAGAGGACAATCCCCTCATTAGAATGTATGTTAAAAGAGTGTATAATGTATTAATTTTACTGACGTGTGCATAATTATTCTTTTGTTTTAGAAGTTCCTCCTCCTCCAGTTAACGTCCAGTACAGTGACGTCAAACAAACGGAGGCTCGTATCACGTGGTCACATCCTGAACTATACGAAGAGTACGCCATTAGTAGTTATTCGCTGCAGTTTAAAAAGTTTGAAACAAAAACATGGACACAGTTGGCAGACACTCGGGGAGACAACCACAGGCTTACCAACCTTCAACAAGGCACCCCTTACATAGTGCGACTCAAATCCGTAAACAAGTTTGGAAGAGGAGATCCCAGCGAGATCTTGGAATTACAAACAGAAAGTAGGATCAGTGTGTTGTTGCTTTTACTGTCTTGAATTAGAGGGTAGACTGCAAAACAGTCATTTTTTTTCTCTATTCACAGTCTCATGTTCCATTTTCACCATCGCTTCAGGCCTTTCGTTAGACCGCTTGCTTATTCTTGACCTACACACAAATACAGGCTGCCTTGCGAATGCCTTGCAGTCAAATAAAATGGTTGATAATTTAATGAGGAATAATGTAAAAGCAGGAACCGGTACAAAGTAGAATGGCGTTTTTATTTCGGAAGACATCGCAAATATAACGTTAGTGTGTGAGGTGAAGAAGGGATGGCTAAAAGCGGGGACATTTACAAACGTCAGACATGTTTACTGAGTTCCGTAGAGTTCCTGTGTTTTGTGTGACGGAATGATGCAGTGTGGTTTCTGTACCTAGTTTTGAAGGCGTTTTCTGTGAGTTCGATGTATGTTTCAGAAGTGTTAATAGGGAACTTAAGATGGAGACGTTTTCGGGGCGACGGCGACAGCCGTCGCTTCCCGTCAAAAATCGAACATTAAGATCGCAGCTCAGAAGGACGGGGCACTTAATTAGAAGAATACCGACGAGGAAAATATGGCTTCAAATAAAGAATTACGAGAATAAATATTTGCTATGCAGACAACATGTATCGGATGAAGAGTTTCTCGTTTTGTGGGAAAACTATGAGTCCAAAAATCCCGATTTTCCTCGGGACAATTACGATCCGTTCACGCTAAGAAACATGCGGAATGCAGCTGAGTGCAGGGCAGAATTTCGTGTTGAAAAAAAAAATTATCTCCACAGGCTTGCCGAAGCCTTGCAAATTCCAGGAACATTAAAATGCTACCAAGGAACCGTATTCTTAGTCTGGTATTGAAATAATTCCCGGGAAATACTTGCATGCAACAACAAAACAACGGCAACAACTTTATTTCAGTATTCCCACGTTATTTAGTACATGGTACAGTATGTTGCCCAGTATCCGGACGGTACCAGTATCCGGACACTTAAAACAAAAACTCAATTTTTGAGGCGCCCTTTTCAGTTATCGGTAAACAAAGTATTTCGAACGAAAGCTGAACATTTCGGCCTTAAGATGAAGGTTTTGGCGAGTTGAAAGCTTGCGAAACAGTCGCAGAAGACGCCGTTCTGTTCAGGTGAATAAACATTTCATGGCTAATATTTACGCTGTTTACTGCGCAGTAAAATTAGTGCTGCTCAGAAAAGGGTAGGTAATATGTGGTATTTTCAAAGAAACTGTTTTATATTTAAAGTGAAGATACTTAAAGAAGTCAGGTTCTCAGAAAGTTTATTAATTCTTCTTGAAATTCGATTTGTTTGGAATAACGGAGCCCAGAAACATTCACTAAGTATTGCCGTCAGGTGCCCAGTATCCGGACAGTTTTTTCTTTGCTGTACAGAATCGATGAATAAACTGCGTACATTATCCGGATAAGATTTATTTCATGTCTATAACTATAATTAAAGCTTAGGATACATGATATAGTCGTAAAATGTAATTCTACTCAACTCCGTACGGAAATTTTCTTCACTCATTCGGAGGCGACTTGATTTCGTGTGCGCCGCTTGTTTCGCGTGACTGCATTTTCTATATATAACCGAAAGCGTCGGAGTTGAACCTGGAATTCTCGTACTTTCCCCAGTTGTGACTGCTAGAATAGGGTTGCAGCGGTCTGAAAAATGTCACAAAGGGATTGAGAGATGTGAAGGAAGGAGGAATTAGTGCTAGAAAAGCAGGCTTATTGTTGGGACTGAGCATGAAGAAATCATCACTGCAGGTCAGACTAAATAGGAGAGTGACCTTTGACCGTCGCATTGAAGTCCCTTCCCCAAGCTTTTTTTTTAAATAAAAAATGAAGAAAAAAAGTAGTTTGCAGATTGGCTAATTGAGCTAACAGACCGCGGCTCCGGCATGTTCACGGATGTCTTCCTTAAATCAGTGAAAAAGTTCCTAGAGAAGGAAGTAAGAATTATGTCATTTAACAACCGCTCGTGTTCCCTACCATACCCCAGTCATTTGTTATGTTTTATTTCACGATGCTAGGTTATATTTTTGGAATCGATTGCCAGAATACTTTGCAAGTGCAAGAGAAGCTTAAAAGTCGCTTGCCTGTCGAAATTTATATACAATTACCTTGTTATTGTTGTGTCCGGATACTGGGCCAGCTGTCCGGATACTGGGCAACATAGGAGCTCTGCAAAAATATTAATTTCGCCATGGAAACAAAGGCAAAAAAGTTAAACTGTCGTTCGTCATATTAAGGTTTAAATAGATTTTCTCTGGGCCAAATTTCAGAGCTCTTGCGAGTAACAAAGGAAAGTTATTGCAATGTTAAACTGAAGTGTCAGGATACTGGGCAACATACTGTATTACCTACTATTCTATATAATTTTCAATGCGTTTCATTTATACGACGATATTCTAACGAAAAGAGCGAACTAAAAACACACAATTAACATATCGGAGTTCATATTTTTTGTCTGGATACTTTTATTTGGCTCGTAGGACAATTTTGTCCATGTCAAGCTCACTTACGGTTGGCTGTTTGCCAAGTTGGATCTTGACCCTGTGACATGAAAACACAGAAACATTCAAAGATGTAAGTTTAGATAACACAGCTTGGAAATCGAGCTTAAAATGTGCCTCAAAGAAAACGAGGACAATTTAAGAACGATAATCTGCAAAATTTTGGTTGCTAAACGCAACAAACCTGATTGAAATGAAAGTTAAATACTCACGTTTTCGCCACAACGCCAAACAGCCCAGTTTCACGTCGCCGACGGGACCACGACGGCAAGGTGGTGAGTAGGAGCATGCGCAATATCCAACAAATGATGATGTCACGTCCGGTTGAAGTTGCCGTCGCCTCGAAAACGTCTCTATCTTAAGTTCCCTATTGTCGTTACGTTTGACGGTTGCTTGGTAGATAACTGATGATTGAAGGCTTGGGCGGGAAGATGAGAGACCCTGGGAACGAGGTTGCAAAGAGAAATTTTTAATTATCTGTCGTCCCGATCTATCATCACTTAACAAACGTAACGAACTAGTATCTTCTTGCCGCCACAGAAACAAAGCGTTGCTACGTAACAATTTAAATTTAAATTTTCCCCAACATTGTAATCTCAAAGTAGATAGTCGATGGTTATGAATGTTCTTATCATTAAAATCCCCTGAAGAGTGAGCGATCACGAAACAGGCTTGTCGGGATGAAAGTGTAGTTTTTTTTTTCCTATTTCCAATATTTATATATATATATTTATATACACCCGTTTTCAAAAAGGTTTTCATATAGAGAGATATATAGATAGATATATATACTTTTGTTTCTTGCACGTGCGCCCGTGTGCATTTGTCACTTGTTATTGTCCAACTTGTGAAAAACTCGGTTCACGATAAATTTTTTCTTCGTCGGGTTTTTTGTTCCAATTTGAAAAGAACATGTCGTTTTGAGTTTTTTGTTTTCTTAGAAAAATGCATGCGCCCTGCGATACAAATTTGCAATGGCGAATTATATAGCAGATTTTGGGAATGAGGAAAACATCCCGCGAAGCAGCCGATCCGCGAGTTATACGGCGTAACCGAATTGGTAGGGCAAATGCCATGGCATCTGTAGCAAGTGACGAGTCATTTTTATTGATGGAGTGTATTAAAAAATGCGCTGTCCAGGAACGTGCTTAAGAGAAACTGTAAACTAACTTGAAAGCATTTGTGGCCGAGATTTTATTCTGTCTTTAATGAGACTTTGCCTTACAGGCCGTGATTTTACACGAAAAAAGGTGAGACATTAAGATATATCACCAGCTCATCATGGTTATGATAAAGTCTGCTTCTATGAACCTCGTCAACGTCTTAGTCCGTTTTAATCAACTGCTATAATATTGTTGCTCCTTCCCACACGTCCAATATGGACATCCACCGTCACATCTTCTTTCTCGGCGGTTTCGAAAACACATTTTTTTCATTTCATCTACGTTGTTTTAAAAATGAAAATCTTCGATGTTTTTTCCTTTATCCTGTAACGACAACAATTATATGACCTACAAGTGACCGAATTCATCATTCTTTAATTTTCAAGAGAATGCAAATCAAGAGAATTGCAGACAATGTTCGTGCATTATTTTTTTAATTGACAAATTGGAACAAAGAACCTGACGAAAAGAAAATTTATCGTTTAACCAAGTTTTTTCACTAGTTGGACAATAACAAGTGTAAATGTACACGGGCGCACGTGCAAGAAAACAAAAGTATATATCTATCTATATATCTCTCTATATGAAAACCTTTTTGAAAACGGGTGTATATATATATATTGTATATATATAAATATTGGAATATATTTATACAGTTATCATCACAGTACATAAGCAACTATATCCAGACGCGAGTCCCGAGTCCCGAGTCCCGAGTTCAAATCCTCGACCATTCTTCTTGTTTGCCTCACGCCAAGTTGGGATTCTTAACCCTGTTACATTTGATTGACATTATTGGTTTCAGGCATTTGCTCGGCCCCACTGAGCGATTAGTGCTGTAAATACTACCGAGGGTGAATAATTATATATTATTATTATTATTATTATTATTATTATTATTATTATTATTATTATTATTATTATTATTATTATTATTATTATCTCTATTATCACAGTCTTTGCTGGTGTTCTTTTTGCGCATCAGCCGGGCGCAAACCATGCACCTAGAGCGTCAGTCACTCAAGTCAATCATTCTGTTCATACACTGAGCACCTTTCTAAGGATTCGTGCAGATCCCAGCATGCAGATCTTTTGAATCTCTGTCATACTAGCTCTCTCTGATACTTTCTTGATGTTTTCTACCATACCCTTCTTCACTGTACCAAGCGCACCAACAACCACAGGGATCACTACGGTTTTCATATGCCACATTCTCTGTATTTCTAGTTCTAGGTCTTTGTACTTGCATTTTTTTTCAGTTTCCTTCAGTGCGATGTTTCTATCTGATGGAACAGTCATATCAGTAAGTTTGCAGGTGGAATTCACTGAATCTTTAACGATGATATCTGGTCTGTTCGCTGTTATAGTTCTATCAGTATTGACTGGCATGTCCCACATGATGGTGATGTTGTTATCTTTATTGTGTATCACGGTCTCTGGTTCGTGTTCGTACCATTTGTCTGCAATCTCTATATCATGATCTTTACATATGCTCCAATGGAGATATGCTGCAGCATTATTGTGCCTGGAGATGTACTCTGTTTTGGCTAATACCTCACATCCAGATACAATATGGTCCACTGTCTCTTCATGTTGCGAACACAATCTGCATTTGCTCTCCACTTGCTGGCCACATATTATTTTCTGGTAGTTTCTGGTGTTTATTGCCTGGTCTTGAGCTGCAACAAGTAGTCCCTCTGTTTCTCCTTTCAAATTACTTGACAACCATTTGTTGGTAGTGACTGTGTCTACATGAGGTTTCTCTAAGATCTTTGGATACTGGCCATGCAATGCTTTGTTTTTCCACTTTTCTTCTTTCATTGACTTCATCCTGGACTTAAACACGTGTTTCAGGGCTTTAGCATTTTCAGAGGCAGATTTATCTACTCTGTTCTCAATCTCTGGCATTGTTACTTCCCTTTTGAATTTAGTAGCATTCTTGGATATTGAATTTTTGGCTTTAGATCTTTCATGTTCAAGCACCTGCTTTGGATATTGCCCTTCCTTGTGCTTCAGATAGTGATCAAGCCCTATTGTTGCAGTTTTGAATGCTGTTTCTACATCAATCAGGCCCCTACCTCCATCTTTTCTTGGGATGTACAGCCTTTCCACATCTGCTTTAGGATGTAACATCTTGTGCATGTTCAATAGTTTGCGTGTTTTTGTGTCAATCTTCTTCAGTTCTGAGATTTTCCAGTCAATGATGCAAAAGCTATATTGCACAACTGGGACTGCAAGACTATTGATAGCTTCTATTTTATTTCTTCCATTGAGCTCAGTTCTTAGGATTAATCTTACTCTCCTATTATATTCTTTTCTTATCTTCTCTTTCATTTTGCTATGCTGGATACCATCACTTTCATCTACACCCAGGTATTTGTATACTCCTTCCTGGTCCAACTCTTGTATTTCTGTGTCATCATCTATTACTATGTTTCCAGTTGAGGCCAGTTTACCTTTCACGAAACTGGCTTTGGCACATTTCTCAAGTCTGAATTCCATACCAATATCATCACTGAATTGTTTCACTATTTTCAGTTCTCCAACTTGTTCTTGCTCGTTCTTGCTATACAATTTTAGATCATCCATATAAAACAGATTGCTTATTGGAGCACTTGTGTTTAAGATCTTATTATTATTATTATTATTATTATTATTAAACTGCCGGATATCGAGAACCTACTGCAGCCTTTAGAGCGTGCAATCTCGGATGTGCTTATACCATCGCTCATAGGACGTAACTGCTCTGAGGCAGAGCGCGATCTAGTAGCATTGCCGGTGCGTATGGGAGGTCTTGGGCTCATAAATCCATCTGATAGTGCGGATGCGGAGTATTCATTGTCTATTAGGGAAAGCGCTCCACTTGTAAGCACAATAGAGGCGCAATCCCATGAGACCCCAGAAGAAGCCGAGGTACACCGACTGGTATACGCCACCCGGAAAGAAAAGGATGATGGGCTAAAAGAAGAGCTTGAGGAGGTGAAGGCCATGTTGCCAGACAAGACATAGAGAGCCGTGGATCTGGCCTGTGACAAAGGCGCATCCAACTGGCTTACAGTTATTCCTCTCAAAGACATGGATTTTGATCTCAACAAGCGAGAATTTCGTGATACCGTGAGGCTTCGATATGATTGGCCGATAC